>NW_026543015.1:0-71682 GCF_028750875.1 Macrosteles quadrilineatus | reverse complement strand
CAAGGTTGTACAAGTGTGTACAAGGTTGTAAAAGTGTGTACAAGGTTGTACAATTGTGTACAAGGTTGTACAAGTGTGTACAAGGTTGTACAAGTGTGTACAAGGTTGTACAAGTGTGTACAAGGGTGTACAAGTGTGTACAAGGTTGTACAAGTGTGTACAAGGTTGTACAAGTGTGTACAAGCTTTTACAAGTGTGTACAAGGGTGTACAAGTGTGTACAAGTTTGTACAAGTTTGTACAAGGTTGTACAAGTGTGTACAAGGTTATACAATTGTGTACAAGGTTGTACAAGTGTGTACAAGGTTGTACAAGTGTGTACAAGCTTTTACAAGTGTGTACAAGGGTGTACAAGTGTGTACAAGTTTGTACAAGTTTGTACAAGGTTGTACAAATGTGTACAAGGTTGTACAAGTGTGTACAAGGTTGTACAAGTGTGTACAAGGTTGTACAAGTGTGTACAAGGTTGTACAAGTGTGTACAAGTTTTTAAATTGTGTACATGGGTGTACAATTGTGTACAAGGCTGTACAAGTGTGTACAAGGTTGTACAAGTGTGTACAAGGTTGTAACAGGGGGTACAAGGTTGTACAAGTGTGTACAAGGTTGTACAAGTGTGTACAAGGGTGTACAGGTTTGTACAATGTTGTACAAGTGTACAAGTTTGTACAAGGTTGTACAAGTGTGTACAAGGGTGTACAAGTGTGTACAAGGGTGCACAAGTGTGTACAAGGGTGTACAATCGTGTACAAGCTTGTACAAGTGTGTACAAGGGTGTACAGGTTTGTACAAGGTTGTACAAGTGTGTACAAGGGTGTACAAATGTGTACAAGGATGAAAAGGTTGTACAAGTTTGTACAAGTTTGTACAAGGTTGTACAAGTGTGTACAAGGTTGTACAAGTGTGTACAAGGTTGTACAAGTGTGTACAACTTGTACAAGTGTGTACAAGCTTTGTACAAGTGTGTACAACTTGTACAAGTGTGTACAAGCTTGTACAAGTGTGTACAAGTGTGTACAAGCTTGTACAAGTGTGTACAAGGTTGTACAAGTGTGTACAAGGTTGTACAAGTTTGTACAAGGTTGTACAAGTGTGTACAAGTTTGTACAAGTGTGTACAAGCTTGTACAAGTGTGTACAAGGGTGTACAGGTTTGTACAAGGTTGTACAAGTGTGTACAAGGGTGTACAAGTATGTACAATAATGTACAAGTTTGTACAAGTGTGTACAAGTTTGTAAAAGGTTGTACAAGTGTGTACAAGGGTGTACAAGTGTGTACAAGGTTGTACAAGTGTGTACAAGCTTGTACAAGTGTGTACAAGGGTGTACAAGTGTGTACAAGGTTGTACAAGTTTTTACATGGTTGTACAAGTGTGTACATGGTTGTACAAGAATGTACAAGGTTGTACAAGTGTGTACAAGGTTGTACAAGTGTGTACAAGGTTGTACAAGTTTGTACAAGGTTGTACAAGTGTGTACAAGGTTGTACAAGTGTGTACAAGGTTGTACAAGTGTGTACAAGGTTGTACAAGTGTGTACAAGGTTGTACAAGTGTGTACAAGGTTGTACAAGTGTGTACAAGGTTGTACAAGTGTGTACAAGGTTGTACAAGTGTGTAAAAGGTTGTACAAGTGTGTACAAGGTTGTACAAGTGTGTACAAGGTTGTACAAGTGTGTACAAGGGTGTACAAGTGTGTACAAGGTTGTACAAGTTTTTACAAGGTTGTACAAGTGTATACAAGGGTGTAAAATCGTGTACAAGGATGTACAAGTTTGTACAAGTTTGTACAAGGTTGTACAAGTGTGTACAAGGATGTACAAGTTTGTACAAGTTTGTACAAGTTTGTACAAGTTTGTACAAGTTTGTACAAGGGCTGTACAAGTGTGTACGATGTGTAAAAGTTTGTACAAGGGTGTACAAGTTTGTACAATTTTGTACAAGGCTGTACAAGTGTGTACAAGGTTGTACAAGTGTGTACAAGGCTCTACAATTGTGTACAAGGTTGTACAAGTGTGTACAAGGTTGTACAAGTGTGTACAAGGTTGTACAATTGTGTACAAGGCTGTACAAGTGTGTACAAGGTTGTACAATTGTGTACAAGGCTGTACAATTGTGTACAAGGCTGTACAAGTGTGTAAAAGGTTGTACAAGTGTGTACAAGGTTGTACAAGTGTGTACGAGGTTGTACAATTGTGTACAAGGTTGTACAAGTGTGTACAAGGTTGTACAATTGTGTACAAGGCTGTACAAGTGTGTACAAGGTTGTACAAGGTTGTACAAGTGTGTACAAGGGTGTACAAGTTTTAACAAGGTTGTACAAGTGTGTACAAGGTTGTACAAGTGTGTACAAGGCTGTACAATTGTTTACAAGGTTGTACAAGTGTGTACAAGGTTGTACAAGTGTGTACAAGGTTGTACAAGTGTGTACAAGGTTGTACAATTGTGTACAAGGCTGTACAAGTGTGTACAAGGTTGTACAAGTGTGTACAAGGCTGTACAAGTGTGTACAAGGCTGTACAATTGTGTACAAGGTTGTACAAGTGTGTACAAGGTTGTACAAGTGTGTACAAGGTTGTACAATTGTGTACAAGACTGTACAAGTGTGTACAAAGTTGTGCAAGTGTGTACAAGGTTGTACAAGTGTGTACAAGGTTGTACAATTGTGTACAAGGTTGTACAAGTGTGTACAAGGTTGTACAAGTGTGTACAAGGGTGTACAATCGTGTACAAGGATGTACAAGTTTGTACAAGATTGTACAAGTGTGTACTGGGTTGTACAAGTGTGTACAAGATTGTATAAGTTTGTACAAGGTTGTACAAGTGTGTACAAGGGTGTACAAGTGTGTACAAATGTGTACAAGTGTGTACAGGGGTGTACAAGTTTGTACAAGGGTGTACAAGTTTTACAAGGTTGTACAAGTGTGTACAAGGTTGTACAAGTTGTGTACTGGGTTGTACAAGTGTGTACAAGATTGTATAAGTTTGTACAAGGTTGTACAAGTGTGTACAAGGGTGTACAAGTGTGTACAAATGTGTACAAGTGTGTACAGGGGTGTACAAGTTTGTACAAGGGTGTACAAGTTTTACAAGGTTGTACAAGTGTGTACAAGGTTGTACAAGTTGTGTACAAGGTTATACATGTGTGTACAAGGGTGTACAAGTGTGTACAAGGTTGTACAAGTGTGTACAAGCTTGTACAAGTGTGTACAAGGGTGTACAAGTGTGTACAAGGTTGTACAAGTTTTTACAAGGTTGTACAAGTGTGTACAAGGCGGTAAAATCGTGTACAAGGATGTACAAGTTTGTACAAGTTTGTACAAGGTTGTACAAGTGTGTACAAGGATGTACAAGTTTGTACAAGGGTGTACAAGTGTGTACGATAAGTAAAAGTGTGTACAAGGGTGTACAAGGTTGTACAAGTGTGTACAAGATTGTACAATTGTGTACAAGGCTGTACAAGTGTGTACAAGGTTTTACAATTTTGTACAAGGCTGTACAAGTGTGTACAAGGTTGTACAAGTGTGTACAAGGCTGTACAATTGTGTACAAGGTTGTACAAGTGTGTACAAGGTTGTACAAGTGTGTACAAGGTTGTACAATTGTGTACAAGGCTGTACAAGTGTGTACAAGGTTGTAAAAGTGTGTACAAGGTTGTACAAGTGTGTACAAGGTTGTACAAGTGTGTACAAGGTTGTACAAGTGTGTACAAGGTTGTACAAGTGTGTACAAGGTTGTACAAGTGTGTACAAGGTTGTACAATTGTGTATCAGGTTGTACAAGTGTGTACAAGGTTGTACAAGTGTGTACAAGGGTGTACTATCGTGTACAAGGATGTACAAGTTTGTACAAGTTTGTACAAGTTTGTACAAGTTTGTACAAGTTTGTACAAGGTTGTACAAGTGTGTACAAGGATGTACAAGTTTGTACAAGGGTGCACAAGTGTGTACAAGGGTGTACAATCGTGTACAAGCTTGTACAAGTGTGTACAAGGGTGTACAGGTTTGTACAAGGTTGTACAAGGTTGTACAAGTGTGTACAAGGGTGTACAAATGTGTACAAGGATGTAAAAGTTTGTACAAGTGTGTACAAGTTTGTACAAGGTTGTACAAGTGTGTACAAGGTTTTACAATTGTGTACAAGGTTGTACAAGTGTGTACAAGGTTGTACAAGTGTGTACAAGGTTGTACAAGTGTGTACAACTTGTACAAGTGTGTACAAGGTTGTACAAGTGTGTACAAGGTTGTACAAGTTTGTACAAGGTTGTACAAGTGTGTACAAGTTTGTACAAGTGTGTACAAGTTTGTACAAGGTTGTACAAATGTGTACAAGGGTGTACAAAAGTGTACAAGGGTGCACAAGTTTGAACAAAGGTGTACAAGTGTGTACAAGCTTGTACAAGTGTGTACAAGCTTGTACAAGTGTGTATAAGGGTGTACAGGTTTGTACAAGGTTGTACAAGTGTGTACAAGGGTGTACAAGTGTGTACAAGGTTGTACAAGTGTGTACAAGCTTGTACAAGTGTGTACAAGGGTGTACAAGTGTGTACAAGGTTGTACAAGTTTTTACATGGTTGTACAAGTGTGTACAAGGTTGTACAAGTGTGTACAAGGTTGTACAAGTGTGTACAAGGTTGTACAAGTGTGTACAAGGTTGTACAAGTGTGTACAAGGTTGTACAAGTGTGTACAAGGTTGTACAAGTGTGTACAAGGTTGTACAAGTGTGTACAAGGTTGTACAAGTGTGTACAAGGTTGTACAAGTGTGTACAAGGTTGTACAAGTGTGTACAAGGTTGTACAAGTGTGTACAAGGTTGTACAAGTGTGTACAATGTTGTACAAGTGTGTACAAGGGTGTACAAGTGTGTACAAGGTTGTACAAGTTTTTACAAGGTTGTACAAGTGTGTACAAGGGTGTACAATCGTGTACAATGATGTACAAGTTTGTACAAGATTTTACAAGTGTGTACTGGGTTGTACAAGTGTGTACAAGATTGTATAAGTTTGTACAAGGTTGTACAAGTGTGTACAAGGGTGTACAAGTGTGTACACATGTGTACAAGTGTGTACAGGGGTGTACAAGTTTGTACAAGGGTGTACAAGTTTTACAAGGTTGTACAAGTGTGTACAAGGTTGTACAAGTTGTGTACTGGGTTGTACAAGTGTGTACAAGATTGTATAAGTTTGTACAAGGTTGTACAAGTGTGTACAAGGGTGTACAAGTGTGTACAAATGTGTACAAGTGTGTACAGGGGTGTACAAGTTTGTACAAGGGTGTACAAGTTTTACAAGGTTGTACAAGTGTGTACAAGGTTGTACAAGTTGTGTACAAGGTTGTACATGTGTGTACAAGGGTGTACAAGTGTGTAAAAGTGTGTACAAGGTTGTACAAGTGTGTACAAGCTTGTACAAGTGTGTACAAGGGTGTACAAGTGTGTACAAGGTTGTACAAGTTTTTACAAGGTTGTACAAGTGTGTACAAGGGTGTAAAATCGTGTACAAGGATATACAAGTTTGTACAAGTTTGTACAAGGTTGTACAAGTGTGTACAAGGATGTACAAGTTTGTACAAGGGTGTACAAGTGTGTACGATAAGTAAAAGTGTGTACAAGGGTGTACAAGGTTGTACAAGTGTGTACAAGGTTGTACAATTGTGTACAAGGCTGTACAAGTGTGTACAAGGTTGTACAATTGTGTACAAGGCTGTACAAGTGTGTACAAGATTGTACAAGTGTGTACAAGATTGTACAAGTGTTTACAAGTTTGTACAAGTGTGTACAAGGATGTACAAGTTTGTACAAGGGTGTACAAGTGTGTAAGATGTGTAAAAGTTTGTACAAGGGTGTACAAGGTTGTACAAGTGTGTACAAGGTTGTACAATTGTGTACAAGGCTGTACAAGTGTGTACAAGGTTGTACAATTTTGTACAAGGCTGTACAAGTGTGTACAAGGTTGTACAAGTGTGTACAAGGCTGTACAATTGTGTACAAGGTTGTACAAGTGTGTACAAGGTTGTACAAGTGTGTACAAGGTTGTACAATTGTGTACAAGGCTGTACAAGTGTGTACAAGGTTGTACAAGTGTGTACAAGGTTGTACAAGTGTGTACAAGGTTGTACAAGTGTGTACAAGGTTGTACAAGTGTGTACAAAGTTGTACAATTGTGTATCAGGTTGTACAAGTGTTTACAAGGTTGTACAAGTGTGTACAAGGGTGTACAATCGTGTACAAGGATGTACAAGTTTGTACAAGTTTGTACAAGTTTGTAAAAGTTTGTACAAGGTTGTACAAGTGTGTACAAGGATGTACAAGTTTGTACAAGGGTGCACAAGTGTGTACAAAGGTGTACAATCGTGTACAAGCTTGTACAAGTGTGTACAAGGGTGTACAGGTTTGTACAAGGTTGTACAAGGTTGTACAAGGTTTTACAATTGTGTACAAGGTTGTACAAGTGTGTACAAGGTTGTACAAGTGTGTACAAGGTTGTACAAGTGTGTACAACTTGTACAAGTGTGTACAACGTTGTACAAGTGTGTACAAGGTTGTACAAGTTTGTACAAGGTTGTACAAGTGTGTACAAGTTTGTACAAGTGTGTACAAGTTTGTACAAGGTTGTACAAATGTGTACAAGGGTGTACAAAAGTGTACAAGGGTTCACAAATTTGAACAAAGGTGTACAAGTGTATACAAGCTTGTACAAGTGTGTACAAGCATGTACAAGTGTGTACAAGGGTGTACAGGTTTGTACAAGGTTGTACAAGTGTGTACAAGGGTGTACAAGTGTGTACAAGGTTGTACAAGTGTGTACAAGCTTGTACAAGTGTGTACAAGGGTGTACAAGTGTGTACAAGGTTGTACAAGTTTTTACATGGTTGTACAAGTGTGTACAAGGTTGTACAAGTGTGTACAAGGTTGTACAAGTGTGTACAAGGTTGTACAAGTGTGTACAAGGTTGTACAAGAGTGTACAACGTTGTACAAGTGTGTACAAGGTTGTACAAGTGTGTACAAGGTTGTACAAGTGTGTACAAGGTTGTACAAGTGTGTACAAGGTTGTACAAGTGTGTACAAGGTTGTACAAGTGTGTACAAGGTTGTACAAGTGTGTACAAGGTTGTACAAGTGTGTACAAGGTTGTACAAGTGTGTACAAGGTTGTACAAGTGTGTACAAGGTTGTACAAGTGTGTACAAGGTTGTACAAGTGTGTACAAGGGTGTACAAGTGTGTACAAGGTTGTACAAGTGTGTACAAGGGTGAAAAATCGTGTACAAGGATGTACAAGTTTGTACAAGTTTGTACAAGGTTGTACAAGTGTGTACAAGGATGTACAAGTTTGTACAAGGTTGTACAAGTGTGTACAAGGGTGAAAAATCGTGTACAAGGATGTACAAGTTTGTACAAGGTTGTACAAGGTTGTACAAGTGTGTACAAGGGTGTACAAGTTTTTACAAGGTTGTACAAGTGTGTACAAGGTTGTACAAGTGTGTACAAGGCTGTACAATTGTGTACAAGGTTGTACAAGTGTGTACAAGGTTGTACAAGTGTGTACAAGGTTGTACAATTGTGTACAAGGCTGTACAAGTGTGTACAAGGTTGTACAATTGTGTACAAGGCTGTACAATTGTGTACAAGGTTGTACAAGTGTGTACAAGGTTGTACAAGTGTGTACAAGGTTGTACAATTGTGTACAAGACTGTACAAGTGTGTACAAAGTTGTGCAAGTGTGTACAAGGTTGTACAAGTGTGTACAAGGTTGTACAATTGTGTACAAGGTTGTCCAAGTGTGTACAAGGTTGTACAAGTGTGTACAAGGGTGTACAATCGTGTACAATGATGTACAAGTTTGTACAAGATTTTACAAGTGTGTACTGGGTTGTACAAGTGTGTACAAGATTGTATAAGTTTGTACAAGGTTGTACAAGTGTGTACAAGGGTGTACAAGTGTGTACAAATGTGTACAAATGTGTACAGGGGTGTACAAGTTTGTACAAGGGTGTACAAGTTTTACAAGGTTGTACAAGTGTGTACAAGGTTGTACAAGTTGTGTACTGGGTTGTACAAGTGTGTACAAGATTGTATAAGTTTGTACAAGGTTGTACAAGTGTGTACAAGGGTGTACAAGTGTGTACAAATGTGTACAAGTGTGTACAGGGGTGTACAAGTTTGTACAAGGGTGTACAAGTTTTACAAGGTTGTACAAGTGTGTACAAGGTTGTACAAGTTGTGTACAAGGTTGTACATGTGTGTACAAGGGTGTACAAGTGTGTACAAGGTTGTACAAGTGTGTACAAGCTTGTACAAGTGTGTACAAGGGTGTACAAGTGTGTACAAGGTTGTACAAGTTTTTACAAGGTTGTACAAGTGTGTACAAGGGTGTAAAATCGTGTACAAGGATGTACAAGTTTGTACAAGTTTGTACAAGGTTGTACAAGTGTGTACAAGGATGTACAAGTTTGTACAAGGGTGTACAAGTGTGTACGATAAGTAAAAGTGTGTACAAGGGTGTACAAGGTTGTACAAGTGTGTACAAGGTTGTACAATTGTGTACAAGGCTGTACAAGTGTGTACAAGGTTGTACAATTGTATACAAGGCTGTACAAGTGTGTACAAGGTTGTACAAGTGTGTACAAGGTTGTACAAGTGTGTACAAGGTTGTACAAGTGTGTACAAGGTTGTACAAGTGTGTACAAGGTTGTACAATTGTGTATCAGGTTGTACAAGTGTGTACAAGGTTGTACAAGTGTGTACAAGGGTGTACAATAGTGTACAAGGATGTACAAGTTTGTAAAAGTTTGTACAAGTTTGTACAAGGTTGTACAAGTGTGTACAAGGATGTACAAGTTTGTACAAGGGTGCACAAGTGTGTACAAGGGTGTACAATCGTGTACAAGCTTGTACAAGTGTGTACAAGGGTGTACAGGTTTGTACAAGGTTGTACAAGGTTGTACAAGTGTGTACAAGGTTGTACAATTGTGTACAAGGCTGTACAAGTGTGTACAAGGTTGTACAAGGTTGTACAAGTGTGTACAAGGGTGTACAAGTTTTTACAAGGTTGTACAAGTGTGTACAAGGTTGTACAGGTGTGTACAAGGCTGTACAATTGTGTACAAGGTTGTACAAGTGTGTACAAGGTTGTACAAGTGTGTACAAGGTTGTACAATTGTGTACAAGGCTGTACAAGTGTGTACAAGGTTGTACAAGTGTGTACAAGGCTGTACAATTGTGTACAAGGTTGTACAAGTGTGTACAAGGTTGTACAAGTGTGTACAAGGTTGTACAAGTGTGTACAAGGTTGTACAAGTGTGTACAAGGTTGTACAATTGTGTACAAGACTGTACAAGTGTGTACAAAGTTGTGCAAGTGTGTACAAGGTTGTACAAGTGTGTACAAGGTTGTACAATTGTGTACAAGGTTGTACAAGTGTGTACAAGGTTGTACAAGTGTGTACAAGGGTGTACAATCGTGTACAATGATGTACAAGTTTGTACAAGATTTTACAAGTGTGTACTGGGTTGTACAAGTGTGTACAAGATTGTATAAGTTTGTACAAGGTTGTACAAGTGTGTACAAGGGTGTACAAGTGTGTACAAATGTGTACAAGTGTGTACAGGGGTGTACAAGTTTGTACAAGGGTGTACAAGTTTTACAAGGTTGTACAAGTGTGTACAAGGTTGTACAAGTTGTGTACTGGGTTGTACAAGTGTGTACAAGATTGTATAAGTTTGTACAAGGTTGTACAAGTGTGTACAAGGGTGTACAAGTGTGTACAAATGTGTACAAGTGTGTACAGGGGTGTACAAGTTTGTACAAGGGTGTACAAGTTTTACAAGGTTGTACAAGTGTGTACAAGGTTGTACAAGTTGTGTACAAGGTTGTACATGTGTGTACAAGGGTGTACAAGTGTGTACAAGTGTGTACAAGGTTGTACAAGTGTGTACAAGCTTGTACAAGTGTGTACAAGGGTGTACAAGTGTGTACAAGGTTGTACAAGTTTTTACAAGGTTGTACAAGTGTGTACAAGGGTGTAAAATCGTGTACAAGGATGTACAAGTTTGTACAAGTTTGTACAAGGTTGTACAAGTGTGTACAAGGATGTACAAGTTTGTACAAGGGTGTACAAGTGTGTACGATAAGTAAAAGTGTGTACAAGGGTGTACAAGGTTGTACAAGTGTGTACAAGGTTGTACAATTGTGTACAAGGCTGTACAAGTGTGTACAAGGTTGTACAATTGTGTACAAGGCTGTACAAGTGTGTACAAGATTGTACAAGTGTGTACAAGATTGTACAAGTGTGTACAAGGTTGTACAAGTGTGTACAAGGATGTACAAGTTTGTACAAGGGTGTACAAGTGTGTACGATGTGTAAAAGTTTGTACAAGGGTGTACAAGGTTGTACAAGTGTGTACAAGGTTGTACAATTGTGTACAAGGCTGTACAAGTGTGTACAAGGTTGTACAATTTTGTACAAGGCTGTACAAGTGTGTACAAGGTTGTACAAGTGTGTACAAGGCTGTACAATTGTGTACAAGGTTGTAAAAGTGTGTACAAGGTTGTACAAGTGTGTACAAGGTTGTACAAGTGTGTACAAGGTTGTACAAGTGTGTACAAGGTTGTACAAGTGTGTACAAGGTTGTACAAGTGTGTACAAGGTTGTACAAGTGTGTACAAGGTTGTACAAGTGTGTACAAGGTTGTACAAGTGTGTACAAGGTTGTACAAGTGTGTACAAGGTTGTACAAGTGTGTACAAGGTTGTACAAGTGTGTACAAGGTTGTACAAGTGTGTACAAGGTTGTACAAGTGTGTACAAGGTTGTACAAGTGTGTACAAGGTTGTACAAGTGTGTACAAGGGTGTACAAGTGTGTACAAGGTTGTACAAGTTTTTACAAGGTTGTACAAGTGTGTACAAGGGTGTACAATCGTGTACAATGATGTACAAGTTTGTACAAGATTTTACAAGTGTGTACTGGGTTGTACAAGTGTGTACAAGATTGTATAAGTTTGTACAAGGTTGTACAAGTGTGTACAAGGGTGTACAAGTGTGTACAAATGTGTACAAGTGTGTACAGGGGTGTACAAGTTTGTACAAGGGTGTACAAGTTTTACAAGGTTGTACAAGTGTGTACAAGGTTGTACAAGTTGTGTACTGGGTTGTACAAGTGTGTACAAGATTGTATAAGTTTGTACAAGGTTGTACAAGTGTGTACAAGGGTGTACAAGTGTGTACAAATGTGTACAAGTGTGTACAGGGGTGTACAAGTTTGTACAAGGGTGTACAAGTTTTACAAGGTTGTACAAGTGTGTACAAGGTTGTACAAGTTGTGTACAAGGTTGTACATGTGTGTACAAGGGTGTACAAGTGTGTAAAAGTGTGTACAAGGTTGTACAAGTGTGTACAAGCTTGTACAAGTGTGTACAAGGGTGTACAAGTGTGTACAAGGTTGTACAAGTTTTTACAAGGTTGTACAAGTGTGTACAAGGGTGTAAAATCGTGTACAAGGATATACAAGTTTGTACAAGTTTGTACAAGGTTGTACAAGTGTGTACAAGGATGTACAAGTTTGTACAAGGGTGTACAAGTGTGTACGATAAGTAAAAGTGTGTACAAGGGTGTACAAGGTTGTACAAGTGTGTACAAGGTTGTACAATTGTGTACAAGGCTGTACAAGTGTGTACAAGGTTGTACAATTGTGTACAAGGCTGTACAAGTGTGTACAAGATTGTACAAGTGTGTACAAGATTGTACAAGTGTTTACAAGGTTGTACAAGTGTGTACAAGGATGTACAAGTTTGTACAAGGGTGTACAAGTGTGTACGATGTGTAAAAGTTTGTACAAGGGTGTACAAGGTTGTACAAGTGTGTACAAGGTTGTACAATTGTGTACAAGGCTGTACAAGTGTGTACAAGGTTGTACAATTTTGTACAAGGCTGTACAAGTGTGTACAAGGTTGTACAAGTGTGTACAAGGCTGTACAATTGTGTACAAGGTTGTACAAGTGTGTACAAGGTTGTACAATTGTGTACAAGGCTGTACAAGTGTGTACAAGGTTGTACAAGTGTGTACAAGGTTGTACAAGTGTGTACAAGGTTGTACAAGTGTGTACAAGGTTGTACAAGTGTGTACAAAGTTGTACAATTGTGTATCAGGTTGTACAAGTGTTTAAAAGGTTGTACAAGTGTGTACAAGGGTGTACAATCGTGTACAAGGATGTACAAGTTTGTACAAGTTTGTACAAGTTTGTACAAGTTTGTACAAGGTTGTACAAGTGTGTACAAGGATGTACAAGTTTGTACAAGGGTGCACAAGTGTGTACAAGGGTGTACAATCGTGTACAAGCTTGTACAAGTGTGTACAAGGGTGTACAGGTTTGTACAAGGTTGTACAAGGTTGTACAAGGTTTTACAATTGTGTACAAGGTTGTACAAGTGTGTACAAGGTTGTACAAGTGTGTACAAGGTTGTACAAGTGTGTACAACTTGTACAAGTGTGTACAACGTTGTACAAGTGTGTACAAGGTTGTACAAGTTTGTACAAGGTTGTACAAGTGTGTACAAGTTTGTACAAGTGTGTACAAGTTTGTACAAGGTTGTACAAATGTGTACAAGGGTGTACAAAAGTGTACAAGGGTTCACAAATTTGAACAAAGGTGTACAAGTGTATACAAGCTTGTACAAGTGTGTACAAGCATGTACAAGTGTGTACAAGGGTGTACAGGTTTGTACAAGGTTGTACAAGTGTGTACAAGGGTGTACAAGTGTGTACAAGGTTGTACAAGTGTGTACAAGCTTGTACAAGTGTGTACAAGGGTGTACAAGTGTGTACAAGGTTGTACAAGTTTTTACATGGTTGTACAAGTGTGTACAAGGTTGTACAAGTGTGTACAAGGTTGTACAAGTGTGTACAAGGTTGTACAAGTGTGTACAAGGTTGTACAAGTGTGTACAAGGTTGTACAAGAGTGTACAAGGTTGTACAAGTGTGTACAAGGTTGTACAAGTGTGTACAAGGTTGTACAAGTGTGTACAAGGTTGTACAAGTGTGTACAAGGTTGTACAAGTGTGTACAAGGTTGTACAAGTGTGTACAAGGTTGTACAAGTGTGTACAAGGTTGTACAAGTGTGTACAAGGTTGTACAAGTGTGTATAAGGTTGTACAAGTGTGTACAAGGGTGTACAAGTGTGTACAAGGTTGTACAAGTGTGTACAAGCGTGAAAAATCGTGTACAAGGATGTACAAGTTTGTACAAGTTTGTACAAGGTTGTACAAGTGTGTACAAGGATGTACAAGTTTGTACAAGGTTGTACAAGTGTGTACAAGGGTGAAAAATCGTGTACAAGGATGTACAAGTTTGTACAAGGTTGTACAAGGTTGTACAAGTGTGTACAAGGGTGTACAAGTTTTTACAAGGTTGTACAAGTGTGTACAAGGTTGTACAAGTGTGTACAAGGCTGTACAATTGTGTACAAGGTTGTACAAGTGTGTACAAGGTTGTACAAGTGTGTACAAGGTTGTACAATTGTGTACAAGGCTGTACAAGTGTGTACAAGGTTGTACAATTGTGTACAAGGCTGTACAATTGTGTACAAGGTTGTACAAGTGTGTACAAGGTTGTACAAGTGTGTACAAGGTTGTACAATTGTGTACAAGACTGTACAAGTGTGTACAAAGTTGTGCAAGTGTGTACAAGGTTGTACAAGTGTGTACAAGGTTGTACAATTGTGTACAAGGTTGTACAAGTGTGTACAAGGTTGTACAAGTGTGTACAAGGGTGTACAATCGTGTACAATGATGTACAAGTTTGTACAAGATTTTACAAGTGTGTACTGGGTTGTACAAGTGTGTACAAGATTGTATAAGTTTGTACAAGGTTGTACAAGTGTGTACAAGGGTGTACAAGTGTGTACAAATGTGTACAAGTGTGTACAGGGGTGTACAAGTTTGTACAAGGGTGTACAAGTTTTACAAGGTTGTACAAGTGTGTACAAGGTTGTACAAGTTGTGTACTGGGTTGTACAAGTGTGTACAAGATTGTATAAGTTTGTACAAGGTTGTACAAGTGTGTACAAGGGTGTACAAGTGTGTACAAATGTGTACAAGTGTGTACAGGGGTGTACAAGTTTGTACAAGGGTGTACAAGTTTTACAAGGTTGTACAAGTGTGTACAAGGTTGTACAAGTTGTGTACAAGGTTGTACATGTGTGTACAAGGGTGTACAAGTGTGTACAAGGTTGTACAAGTGTGTACAAGCTTGTACAAGTGTGTACAAGGGTGTACAAGTGTGTACAAGGTTGTACAAGTTTTTACAAGGTTGTACAAGTGTGTACAAGGGTGTAAAATCGTGTACAAGGATGTACAAGTTTGTACAAGTTTGTACAAGGTTGTACAAGTGTGAACAAGGATGTACAAGTTTGTACAAGGGTGTACAAGTGTGTACGATAAGTAAAAGTGTGTACAAGGGTGTACAAGGTTGTACAAGTGTGTACAAGGTTGTACAATTGTGTACAAGGCTGTACAAGTGTGTACAAGGTTGTACAATTGTATACAAGGCTGTACAAGTGTGTACAAGGTTGTACAAGTGTGTACAAGGTTGTACAAGTGTGTACAAGGTTGTACAAGTGTGTACAAGGTTGTACAAGTGTGTACAAGGTTGTACAATTGTGTATCAGGTTGTACAAGTGTGTACAAGGTTGTACAAGTGTGTACAAGGGTGTACAATAGTGTACAAGGATGTACAAGTTTGTACAAGTTTGTACAAGTTTGTACAAGGTTGTACAAGTGTGTACAAGGATGTACAAGTTTGTACAAGGGTGCACAAGTGTGTACAAGGGTGTACAATCGTGTACAAGCTTGTACAAGTGTGTACAAGGGTGTACAGGTTTGTACAAGGTTGTACAAAGTTGTACAAGTGTGTACAAGGTTGTACAATTGTGTACAAGGCTGTACAAGTGTGTACAAGGTTGTACAAGGTTGTACAAGTGTGTACAAGGGTGTACAAGTTTTTACAAGGTTGTACAAGTGTGTACAAGGTTGTACAAGTGTGTACAAGGCTGTACAATTGTGTACAAGGTTGTACAAGTGTGTACAAGGTTGTACAAGTGTGTACAAGGTTGTACAATTGTGTACAAGGCTGTACAAGTGTGTACAAGGTTGTACAAGTGTGTACAAGGCTGTACAATTGTGTACAAGGTTGTACAAGTGTGTACAAGGTTGTACAAGTGTGTACAAGGTTGTACAATTGTGTACAAGACTGTACAAGTGTGTACAAAGTTGTGCAAGTGTGTACAAGGTTGTACAAGTGTGTACAAGGTTGTACAATTGTGTACAAGGTTGTACAAGTGTGTACAAGGTTGTACAAGTGTGTACAAGGGTGTACAATCGTGTACAATGATGTACAAGTTTGTACAAGATTTTACAAGTGTGTACTGGGTTGTACAAGTGTGTACAAGATTGTATAAGTTTGTACAAGGTTGTACAAGTGTGTACAAGGGTGTACAAGTGTGTACAAATGTGTACAAGTGTGTACAGGGGTGTACAAGTTTGTACAAGGGTGTACAAGTTTTACAAGGTTGTACAAGTGTGTACAAGGTTGTACAAGTTGTGTACTGGGTTGTACAAGTGTGTACAAGATTGTATAAGTTTGTACAAGGTTGTACAAGTGTGTACAAGGGTGTACAAGTGTGTACAAATGTGTACAAGTGTGTACAGGGGTGTACAAGTTTGTACAAGGGTGTACAAGTTTTACAAGGTTGTACAAGTGTGTACAAGGTTGTACAAGTTGTGTACAAGGTTGTACATGTGTGTACAAGGGTGTACAAGTGTGTACAAGTGTGTACAAGGTTGTACAAGTGTGTACAAGCTTGTACAAGTGTGTACAAGGGTGTACAAGTGTGTACAAGGTTGTACAAGTTTTTACAAGGTTGTACAAGTGTGTACAAGGGTGTAAAATCGTGTACAAGGATGTACAAGTTTGTACAAGTTTGTACAAGGTTGTACAAGTGTGTACAAGGATGTACAAGTTTGTACAAGGGTGTACAAGTGTGTACGATAAGTAAAAGTGTGTACAAGGGTGTACAAGGTTGTACAAGTGTGTACAAGGTTGTACAATTGTGTACAAGGCTGTACAAGTGTGTACAAGGTTGTACAATTGTGTACAATGCTGTACAAGTGTGTACAAGATTGTACAAGTGTGTACAAGATTGTACAAGTGTGTACAAGGTTGTACAAGTGTGTACAAGGATGTACAAGTTTGTACAAGGGTGTACAAGTGTGTACGATGTGTAAAAGTTTGTACAAGGGTGTACAAGGTTGTACAAGTGTGTACAAGGTTGTACAATTGTGTACAAGGCTGTACAAGTGTGTACAAGGTTGTACAATTTTGTACAAGGCTGTACAAGTGTGTACAAGGTTGTACAAGTGTGTACAAGGCTGTACAATTGTGTACAAGGTTGTAAAAGTGTGTACAAGGTTGTACAAGTGTGTACAAGGTTGTACAATTGTGTACAAGGCTGTACAAGTGTGTACAAGGTTGTACAAGTGTGTACAAGGTTGTACAAGTGTGTACAAGGTTGTACAAGTGTGTACAAGGTTGTACAAGTGTGTACAAGGTTGTACAAGTGTGTACAAGGTTGTACAATTGTGTATCAGGTTGTACAAGTGTGTACAAGGTTGTACAAGTGTGTACAAGGGTGTTCAATCGTGTACAAGGATGTACAAGTTTGTACAAGTTTGTACAAGTTTGTACAAGGTTGTACAAGTGTGTACAAGGATGTACAAGTTTGTACAAGGGTGCACAAGTGTGTACAAGGGTGTACAATCGTGTACAAGCTTGTACAAGTGTGTACAAGGGTGTACAGGTTTGTACAAGGTTGTACAAGGTTGTACAAGTGTGTACAAGGGTGTACAAATGTGTACAAGGATGTAAAAGTTTGTACAAGTGTGTACAAGTTTGTACAAGGTTGTACAAGTGTGTACAAGGTTTTACAATTGTGTACAAGGTTGTACAAGTGTGTACAAGGTTGTACAAGTGTGTACAAGGTTGTACAAGTGTGTACAACTTGTACAAGTGTGTACAACGTTGTACAAGTGTGTACAAGGTTGTACAAGTTTGTACAAGGTTGTACAAGTGTTTACAAGTTTGTACAAGTGTGTACAAGTTTGTACAAGGTTGTACAAATGTGTACAAGGGTGTACAAGTGTGTACAAGATTGTACAAGTGTGTACAAGATTGTACAAGTGTTTACAAGGTTGTACAAGTGTGTACAAGGATGTACAAGTTTGTACAAGGGTGTACAAGTGTGTACGATGTGTAAAAGTTTGTACAAGGGTGTACAAGGTTGTACAAGTGTGTACAAGGTTGTACAATTGTGTACAAGGCTGTACAAGTGTGTACAAGGTTGTACAATTTTGTACAAGGCTGTACAAGTGTGTACAAGGTTGTACAAGTGTGTACAAGGCTGTACAATTGTGTACAAGGTTGTACAAGTGTGTACAAGGTTGTACAATTGTGTACAAGGCTGTACAAGTGTGTACAAGGTTGTACAAGTGTGTACAAGTGTGTACAAGGTTGTACAAGTGTGTACAAGGTTGTACAAGTGTGTACAAGGTTGTACAAGTGTGTACAAAGTTGTACAATTGTGTATCAGGTTGTACAAGTGTTTAAAAGGTTGTACAAGTGTGTACAAGGGTGTACAATCGTGTACAAGGATGTACAAGTTTGTACAAGTTTGTACAAGTTTGTACAAGTTTGTACAAGGTTGTACAAGTGTGTACAAGGATGTACAAGTTTGTACAAGGGTGCACAAGTGTGTACAAGGGTGTACAATCGTGTACAAGCTTGTACAAGTGTGTACAAGGGTGTACAGTTTTGTACAAGGTTGTACAAGGTTGTACAAGGTTTTACAATTGTGTACAAGGTTGTACAAGTGTGTACAAGGTTGTACAAGTGTGTACAAGGTTGTACAAGTGTGTACAACTTGTACAAGTGTGTACAACGTTGTACAAGTGTGTACAAGGTTGTACAAGTTTGTACAAGGTTGTACAAGTGTGTACAAGTTTGTACAAGTGTGTACAAGTTTGTACAAGGTTGTACAAATGTGTACAAGATTGTACAAGTGTGTACAAGATTGTACAAGTGTTTACAAGGTTGTACAAGTGTGTACAAGGATGTACAAGTTTGTACAAGGGTGTACAAGTGTGTACGATGTGTAAAAGTTTGTACAAGGGTGTACAAGGTTGTACAAGTGTGTACAAGGTTGTACAATTGTGTACAAGGCTGTACAAGTGTGTACAAGGTTGTACAATTTTGTACAAGGCTGTACAAGTGTGTACAAGGTTGTACAAGTGTGTACAAGGCTGTACAATTGTGTACAAGGTTGTACAAGTGTGTACAAGGTTGTACAATTGTGTACAAGGCTGTACAAGTGTGTACAAGGTTGTACAAGTGTGTACAAGGTTGTACAAGTGTGTACAAGGTTGTACAAGTGTGTACAAGGTTGTACAAGTGTGTACAAAGTTGTACAATTGTGTATCAGGTTGTACAAGTGTTTAAAAGGTTGTACAAGTGTGTACAAGGGTGTACAATCGTGTACAAGGATGTACAAGTTTGTACAAGTTTGTACAAGTTTGTACAAGTTTGTACAAGGTTGTACAAGTGTGTACAAGGATGTACAAGTTTGTACAAGGGTGCACAAGTGTGTACAAGGGTGTACAATCGTGTACAAGCTTGTACAAGTGTGTACAAGGGTGTACAGGTTTGTACAAGGTTGTACAAGGTTGTACAAGGTTTTACAATTGTGTACAAGGTTGTACAAGTGTGTACAAGGTTGTACAAGTGTGTACAAGGTTGTACAAGTGTGTACAACTTGTACAAGTGTGTCCAACGTTGTACAAGTGTGTACAAGGTTGTACAAGTTTGTACAAGGTTGTACAAGTGTGTACAAGTTTGTACAAGTGTGTACAAGTTTGTACAAGGTTGTACAAATGTGTACAAGGGTGTACAAAAGTGTACAAGGGTTCACAAATTTGAACAAAGGTGTACAAGTGTATACAAGCTTGTACAAGTGTGTACAAGCATGTACAAGTGTGTACAAGGGTGTACAGGTTTGTACAAGGTTGTACAAGTGTGTACAAGGGTGTACAAGTGTGTACAAGGTTGTACAAGTGTGTACAAGCTTGTACAAGTGTGTACAAGGGTTTACAAGTGTGTACAAGGTTGTACAAGTTTTTACATGGTTGTACAAGTGTGTACAAGGTTGTACAAGTGTGTACAAGGTTGTACAAGTGTGTACAAGGTTGTACAAGTGTGTACAAGGTTGTACAAGAGTGTACAAGGTTGTACAAGTGTGTACAAGGTTGTACAAGTGTGTACAAGGTTGTACAAGTGTGTACAAGGTTGTACAAGTGTGTACAAGGTTGTACAAGTGTGTACAAGGTTGTACAAGTGTGTACAAGGTTGTACAAGTGTGTACAAGGTTGTACAAGTGTGTACAAGGTTGTACAAGTGTGTATAAGGTTGTACAAGTGTGTACAAGGGTGTACAAGTGTGTACAAGGTTGTACAAGTGTGTACAAGCGTGAAAAATCGTGTACAAGGATGTACAAGTTTGTACAAGTTTGTACAAGGTTGTACAAGTGTGTACAAGGATGTACAAGTTTGTACAAGGTTGTACAAGTGTGTACAAGGGTGAAAAATCGTGTACAAGGATGTACAAGTTTGTACAAGGTTGTACAAGGTTGTACAAGTGTGTACAAGGGTGTACAAGTTTTTACAAGGTTGTACAAGTGTGTACAAGGTTGTACAAGTGTGTACAAGGCTGTACAATTGTGTACAAGGTTGTACAAGTGTGTACAAGGTTGTACAAGTGTGTACAAGGTTGTACAATTGTGTACAAGGCTGTACAAGTGTGTACAAGGTTGTACAATTGTGTACAAGGCTGTACAATTGTGTACAAGGTTGTACAAGTGTGTACAAGGTTGTACAAGTGTGTACAAGGTTGTACAATTGTGTACAAGACTGTACAAGTGTGTACAAAGTTGTGCAAGTGTGTACAAGGTTGTACAAGTGTGTACAAGGTTGTACAATTGTGTACAAGGTTGTACAAGTGTGTACAAGGTTGTACAAGTGTGTACAAGGGTGTACAATCGTGTACAATGATGTACAAGTTTGTACAAGATTTTACAAGTGTGTACTGGGTTGTACAAGTGTGTACAAGATTGTATAAGTTTGTACAAGGTTGTACAAGTGTGTACAAGGGTGTACAAGTGTGTACAAATGTGTACAAGTGTGTACAGGGGTGTACAAGTTTGTACAAGGGTGTACAAGTTTTACAAGGTTGTACAAGTGTGTACAAGGTTGTACAAGTTGTGTACTGGGTTGTACAAGTGTGTACAAGATTGTATAAGTTTGTACAAGGTTGTACAAGTGTGTACAAGGGTGTACAAGTGTGTACAAATGTGTACAAGTGAGTACAGGGGTGTACAAGTTTGTACAAGGGTGTACAAGTTTTACAAGGTTGTACAAGTGTGTACAAGGTTGTACAAGTTGTGTACAAGGTTGTACATGTGTGTACAAGGGTGTACAAGTGTGTACAAGGTTGTACAAGTGTGTACAAGCTTGTACAAGTGTGTACAAGGGTGTACAAGTGTGTACAAGGTTGTACAAGTTTTTACAAGGTTGTACAAGTGTGTACAAGGGTGTAAAATCGTGTACAAGGATGTACAAGTTTGTACAAGTTTGTACAAGGTTGTACAAGTGTGAACAAGGATGTACAAGTTTGTACAAGGGTGTACAAGTGTGTACGATAAGTAAAAGTGTGTACAAGGGTGTACAAGGTTGTACAAGTGTGTACAAGGTTGTACAATTGTGTACAAGGCTGTACAAGTGTGTACAACGTTGTACAATTGTATACAAGGCTGTACAAGTGTGTACAAGGTTGTACAAGTGTGTACAAGGTTGTACAAGTGTGTACAAGGTTGTACAAGTGTGTACAAGGTTGTACAAGTGTGTACAAGGTTGTACAATTGTGTATCAGGTTGTACAAGTGTGTACAAGGTTGTACAAGTGTGTACAAGGGTGTACAATAGTGTACAAGGATGTACAAGTTTGTACAAGTTTGTACAAGTTTGTACAAGGTTGTACAAGTGTGTACAAGGATGTACAAGTTTGTACAAGGGTGCACAAGTGTGTACAAGGGTGTACAATCGTGTACAAGCTTGTACAAGTGTGTACAAGGGTGTACAGGTTTGTACAAGGTTGTACAAAGTTGTACAAGTGTGTACAAGGTTGTACAATTGTGTACAAGGCTGTACAAGTGTGTACAAGGTTGTACAAGGTTGTACAAGTGTGTACAAGGGTGTACAAGTTTTTACAAGGTTGTACAAGTGTGTACAAGGTTGTACAAGTGTGTACAAGGCTGTACAATTGTGTACAAGGTTGTACAAGTGTGTACAAGGTTGTACAAGTGTGTACAAGGTTGTACAATTGTGTACAAGGCTGTACAAGTGTGTACAAGGTTGTACAAGTGTGTACAAGGCTGTACAATTGTGTACAAGGTTGTACAAGTGTGTACAAGGTTGTACAAGTGTGTACAAGGTTGTACAATTGTGTACAAGACTGTACAAGTGTGTACAAACTTGTGCAAGTGTGTACAAGGTTGTACAAGTGTGTACAAGGTTGTACAATTGTGTACAAGGTTGTACAAGTGTGTACAAGGTTGTACAAGTGTGTACAAGGGTGTACAATCGTGTACAATGATGTACAAGTTTGTACAAGATTTTACAAGTGTGTACTGGGTTGTACAAGTGTGTACAAGATTGTATAAGTTTGTACAAGGTTGTACAAGTGTGTACAAGGGTGTACAAGTGTGTACAAATGTGTACAAGTGTGTACAGGGGTGTACAAGTTTGTACAAGGGTGTACAAGTTTTACAAGGTTGTACAAGTGTGTACAAGGTTGTACAAGTTGTGTACTGGGTTGTACAAGTGTGTACAAGATTGTATAAGTTTGTACAAGGTTGTACAAGTGTGTACAAGGGTGTACAAGTGTGTACAAATGTGTACAAGTGTGTACAGGGGTGTAAAAGTTTGTACAAGGGTGTACAAGTTTTACAAGGTTGTACAAGTGTGTACAAGGTTGTACAAGTTGTGTACAAGGTTGTACATGTGTGTACAAGGGTGTACAAGTGTGTACAAGTGTGTACAAGGTTGTACAAGTGTGTACAAGCTTGTACAAGTGTGTACAAGGGTGTACAAGTGTGTACAAGGTTGTACAAGTTTTTACAAGGTTGTACAAGTGTGTACAAGGGTGTAAAATCGTGTACAAGGATGTACAAGTTTGTACAAGTTTGTACAAGGTTGTACAAGTGTGTACAAGGATGTACAAGTTTGTACAAGGGTGTACAAGTGTGTACGATAAGTAAAAGTGTGTACAAGGGTGTACAAGGTTGTACAAGTGTGTACAAGGTTGTACAATTGTGTACAAGGCTGTACAAGTGTGTACAAGGTTGTACAATTGTGTACAAGGCTGTACAAGTGTGTACAAGATTGTACAAGTGTGTACAAGATTGTACAAGTGTGTACAAGGTTGTACAAGTGTGTACAAGGATGTACAAGTTTGTACAAGGGTGTACAAGTGTGTACGATGTGTAAAAGTTTGTACAAGGGTGTACAAGGTTGTACAAGTGTGTACAAGGTTGTACAATTGTGTACAAGGCTGTACAAGTGTGTACAAGGTTGTACAATTTTGTACAAGGCTGTACAAGTGTGTACAAGGTTGTACAAGTGTGTACAAGGCTGTACAATTGTGTACAAGGTTGTAAAAGTGTGTACAAGGTTGTACAAGTGTGTACAAGGTTGTACAATTGTGTACAAGGCTGTACAAGTGTGTACAAGGTTGTACAAGTGTGTACAAGGTTGTACAAGTGTGTACAAGGTTGTACAAGTGTGTACAAGGTTGTACAAGTGTGTACAAGGTTGTACAATTGTGTATCAGGTTGTACAAGTGTGTACAAGGTTGTACAAGTGTGTACAAGGGTGTTCAATCGTGTACAAGGATGTACAAGTTTGTACAAGTTTGTACAAGTTTGTACAAGGTTGTACAAGTGTGTACAAGGATGTACAAGTTTGTACAAGGGTGCACAAGTGTGTACAAGGGTGTACAATCGTGTACAAGCTTGTACAAGTGTGTACAAGGGTGTACAGGTTTGTACAAGGTTGTACAAGGTTGTACAAGTGTGTACAAGGGTGTACAAATGTGTACAAGGATGTAAAAGTTTGTACAAGTGTGTACAAGTTTGTACAAGGTTGTACAAGTGTGTACAAGGTTTTACAATTGTGTACAAGGTTGTACAAGTGTGTACAAGGTTGTACAAGTGTGTACAAGGTTGTACAAGTGTGTACAACTTGTACAAGTGTGTACAACGTTGTACAAGTGTGTACAAGGTTGTACAAGTTTGTACAAGGTTGTACAAGTGTTTACAAGTTTGTACAAGTGTGTACAAGTTTGTACAAGGTTGTACAAATGTGTACAAGGGTGTACAAAAGTGTACAAGGGTTCACAAATTTGAACAAAGGTGTACAAGTGTATACAAGCTTGTACAAGTGTGTACAAGCATGTACAAGTGTGTACAAAGGTGTACAGGTTTGTACAAGGTTGTACAAGTGTGTACAAGGGTGTACAAGTGTGTACAAGGTTGTACAAGTGTGTACAAGCTTGTACAAGTGTGTACAAGGGTGTACAAGTGTGTACAAGGTTGTACAAGTTTTTACATGGTTGTACAAGTGTGTACAAGGTTGTACAAGTGTGTACAAGGTTGTACAAGTGTGTACAAGGTTGTACAAGTGTGTACAAGGTTGTACAATTGTGTACAAGGTTGTACAAGTGTGTACAAGGTTGTACAAGTGTGTACAAGGGTGTACAATCGTGTACAATGATGTACAAGTTTGTACAAGATTTTACAAGTGTGTACTGGGTTGTACAAGTGTGTACAAGATTGTATAAGTTTGTACAAGGTTGTACAAGTGTGTACAAGGGTGTACAAGTGTGTACAAATGTGTACAAGTGTGTACAGGGGTGTACAAGTTTGTACAAGGGTGTACAAGTTTTACAAGGTTGTACAAGTGTGTACAAGGTTGTACAAGATGTGTACTGGGTTGTACAAGTGTGTACAAGATTGTATAAGTTTGTACAAGGTTGTACAAGTGTGTACAAGGGTGTACAAGTGTGTACAAATGTGTACAAGTGTGTACAGGGGTGTACAAGTTTGTACAAGGGTGTACAAGTTTTACAAGGTTGTACAAGTGTGTACAAGGTTGTACAAGTTGTGTACAAGGTTGTACATGTGTGTACAAGGGTGTACAAGTGTGTACAAGGTTGTACAAGTGTGTACAAGCTTGTACAAGTGTGTACAAGGGTGTACAAGTGTGTACAAGGTTGTACAAGTTTTTACAAGGTTGTACAAGTGTGTACAAGGGTGTAAAATCGTGTACAAGGATGTACAAGTTTGTACAAGTTTGTACAAGGTTGTACAAGTGTGAACAAGGATGTACAAGTTTGTACAAGGGTGTACAAGTGTGTACGATAAGTAAAAGTGTGTACAAGGGTGTACAAGGTTGTACAAGTGTGTACAAGGTTGTACAATTGTGTACAAGGCTGTACAAGTGTGTACAAGGTTGTACAATTGTATACAAGGCTGTACAAGTGTGTACAAGGTTGTACAAGTGTGTACAAGGTTGTACAAGTGTGTACAAGGTTGTACAAGTGTGTACAAGGTTGTACAAGTGTGTACAAGGTTGTACAATTGTGTATCAGGTTGTACAAGTGTGTACAAGGTTGTAAAAGTGTGTACAAGGGTGTACAATAGTGTACAAGGATGTACAAGTTTGTACAAGTTTGTACAAGGTTGTACAAGTGTGTACAAGGATGTACAAGTTTGTACAAGGGTGCACAAGTGTGTACAAGGGTGTACAATCGTGTACAAGCTTGTACAAGTGTGTACAAGGGTGTACAGGTTTGTACAAGGTTGTACAAGGTTGTACAAGTGTGTACAAGGTTGTACAATTGTGTACAAGGCTGTACAAGTGTGTACAAGGTTGTACAAGGTTGTACAAGTGTGTACAAGGGTGTACAAGTTTTTACAAGGTTGTACAAGTGTGTACAAGGTTGTACAAGTGTGTACAAGGCTGTACAATTGTGTACAAGGTTGTACAAGTGTGTACAAGGTTGTACAAGTGTGTACAAGGTTGTACAATTGTGTACAAGGCTGTACAAGTGTGTACAAGGTTGTACAAGTGTGTACAAGGCTGTACAATTGTGTACAAGGTTGTACAAGTGTGTACAAGGTTGTACAAGTGTGTACAAGGTTGTACAATTGTGTACAAGACTGTACAAGTGTGTACAAAGTTGTGCAAGTGTGTACAAGGTTGTACAAGTGTGTACAAGGTTGTACAATTGTGTACAAGGTTGTACAAGTGTGTACAAGGTTGTACAAGTGTGTACAAGGGTGTACAATCGTGTACAATGATGTACAAGTTTGTACAAGATTTTACAAGTGTGTACTGGGTTGTACAAGTGTGTACAAGATTGTATAAGTTTGTACAAGGTTGTACAAGTGTGTACAAGGGTGTACAAGTGTGTACAAATGTGTACAAGTGTGTACAGGGGTGTACAAGTTTGTACAAGGGTGTACAAGTTTTACAAGGTTGTACAAGTGTGTACAAGGTTGTACAAGTTGTGTACTGGGTTGTACAAGTGTGTACAAGATTGTATAAGTTTGTACAAGGTTGTACAAGTGTGTACAAGGGTTTACAAGTGTGTACAAATGTGTACAAGTGTGTACAGGGGTGTACAAGTTTGTACAAGGGTGTACAAGTTTTACAAGGTTGTACAAGTGTGTACAAGGTTGTACAAGTTGTGTACAAGGTTGTACATGTGTGTACAAGGGTGTACAAGTGTGTACAAGTGTGTACAAGGTTGTACAAGTGTGTACAAGCTTGTACAAGTGTGTACAAGGGTGTACAAGTGTGTACAAGGTTGTACAAGTTTTTACAAGGTTGTACAAGTGTGTACAAGGGTGTAAAATCGTGTACAAGGATGTACAAGTTTGTACAAGTTTGTACAAGGTTGTACAAGTGTGTACAAGGATGTACAAGTTTGTACAAGGGTGTACAAGTGTGTACGATAAGTAAAAGTGTGTACAAGGGTGTACAAGGTTGTACAAGTGTGTACAAGGTTGTACAATTGTGTACAAGGCTGTACAAGTGTGTACAAGGTTGTACAATTGTGTACAAGGCTGTACAAGTGTGTACAAGATTGTACAAGTGTGTACAAGATTGTACAAGTGTGTACAAAGTTGTACAAGTGTGTACAAGGATGTACAAGTTTGTACAAGGGTGTACAAGTGTGTACGATGTGTAAAAGTTTGTACAAGGGTGTACAAGGTTGTACAAGTGTGTACAAGGTTGTACAATTGTGTACAAGGCTGTACAAGTGTGTACAAGGTTGTACAATTTTGTACAAGGCTGTACAAGTGTGTACAAGGTTGTACAAGTGTGTACAAGGCTGTACAATTGTGTACAAGGTTGTAAAAGTGTGTACAAGGTTGTACAAGTGTGTACAAGGTTGTACAATTGTGTACAAGGCTGTACAAGTGTGTACAAGGTTGTACAAGTGTGTACAAGGTTGTACAAGTGTGTACAAGGTTGTACAAGTGTGTACAAGGTTGTACAAGTGTGTACAAGGTTGTACAATTGTGTATCAGGTTGTACAAGTGTGTACAAGGTTGTACAAGTGTGTACAAGGGTGTTCAATCGTGTACAAGGATGTACAAGTTTGTACAAGTTTGTACAAGTTTGTACAAGGTTGTACAAGTGTGTACAAGGATGTACAAGTTTGTACAAGGGTGCACAAGTTTGTACAAGGGTGTACAATCGTGTACAAGCTTGTACAAGTGTGTACAAGGGTGTACAGGTTTGTACAAGGTTGTACAAGGTTGTACAAGTGTGTACAAGGGTGTACAAATGTGTACAAGGATGTAAAAGTTTGTACAAGTGTGTACAAGTTTGTACAAGGTTGTACAAGTGTGTACAAGGTTTTACAATTGTGTACAAGGTTGTACAAGTGTGTACAAGGTTGTACAAGTGTGTACAAGGTTGTACAAGTGTGTACAACTTGTACAAGTGTGTACAACGTTGTACAAGTGTGTACAAGGTTGTACAAGTTTGTACAAGGTTGTACAAGTGTTTACAAGTTTGTACAAGTGTGTACAAGTTTGTACAAGGTTGTACAAATGTGTACAAGGGTGTACAAAAGTGTACAAGGGTTCACAAATTTGAACAAAGGTGTACAAGTGTATACAAGCTTGTACAAGTGTGTACAAGCATGTACAAGTGTGTACAAAGGTGTACAGGTTTGTACAAGGTTGTACAAGTGTGTACAAGGGTGTACAAGTGTGTACAAGGTTGTACAAGTGTGTACAAGCTTGTACAAGTGTGTACAAGGGTGTACAAGTGTGTACAAGGTTGTACAAGTTTTTACATGGTTGTACAAGTGTGTACAAGGTTGTACAAGTGTGTACAAGGTTGTACAAGTGTGTACAAGGTTGTACAAGTGTGTACAAGGTTGTACAAGTGTGTACAAGGTTGTACAAGTGTGTACAAGGTTGTACAAGTGTGTACAAGGTTGTACAAGTGTGTACAAGGTTGTACAAGTGTGTACAAGGTTGTACAAGTGTGTACAAGGTTGTACAAGTGTGTACAAGGTTGTACAAGTGTGTACAAGGTTGTACAAGTGTGTACAAGGTTGTACAAGTGTGTACAAGGTTGTACAAGTGTGTACAAGGTTGTACAAGTGTGTACAAGGGTGTACAAGTGTGTACAAGGTTGTACAAGTGTGTACAAGGGTGAAAAATCGTGTACAAGGATGTACAAGTTTGTACAAGTTTGTACAAGGTTGTACAAGTGTGTACAAGGATGTACAAGTTTGTACAAGGTTGTACAAGTGTGTACAAGGGTGAAAAATCGTGTACAAGGATGTACAAGTTTGTACAAGGTTGTACAAGGTTGTACAAGTGTGTACAAGGGTGTACAAGTTTTTACAAGGTTGTACAAGTGTGTACAAGGTTGTACAAGTGTGTACAAGGCTGTACAATTGTGTACAAGGTTGTACAAGTGTGTACAAGGTTGTACAAGTGTGTACAAGGTTGTACAATTGTGTACAAGGCTGTACAAGTGTGTACAAGGTTGTACAAGTGTGTACAAGGCTGTACAATTGTGTACAAGGTTGTACAAGTGTGTACAAGGTTGTACAAGTGTGTACAAGGTTGTACAATTGTGTACAAGACTGTACAAGTGTGTACAAAGTTGTGCAAGTGTGTACAAGGTTGTACAAGTGTGTACAAGGTTGTACAATTGTGTACAAGGTTGTACAAGTGTGTACAAGGTTGTACAAGTGTGTACAAGGGTGTACAATCGTGTACAATGATGTACAAGTTTGTACAAGATTTTACAAGTGTGTACTGGGTTGTACAAGTGTGTACAAGATTGTATAAGTTTGTACAAGGTTGTACAAGTGTGTACAAGGGTGTACAAGTGTGTACAAATGTGTACAAGTGTGTACAGGGGTGTACAAGTTTGTACAAGGGTGTACAAGTTTTACAAGGTTGTACAAGTGTGTACAAGGTTGTACAAGTTGTGTACTGGGTTGTACAAGTGTGTACAAGATTGTATAAGTTTGTACAAGGTTGTACAAGTGTGTACAAGGGTGTACAAGTGTGTACAAATGTGTACAAGTGTGTACAGGGGTGTACAAGTTTGTAAAATGGTGTACAAGTTTTACAAGGTTGTACAAGTGTGTACAAGGTTGTACAAGTTGTGTACAAGGTTGTACATGTGTGTACAAGGGTGTACAAGTGTGTACAAGGTTGTACAAGTGTGTACAAGCTTGTACAAGTGTGTACAAGGGTGTACAAGTGTGTACAAGGTTGTACAAATTTTTACAAGGTTGTACAAGTGTGTACAAGGGTGTAAAATTGTGTACAAGGATGTACAAGTTTGTACAAGTTTGTACAAGGTTGTACAAGTGTGTACAAGGATGTACAAGTTTGTACAAGGGTGTACAAGTGTGTACGATAAGTAAAAGTGTGTACAAGGGTGTACAAGGTTGTACAAGTGTGTACAAGGTTGTACAATTGTGTACAAGGCTGTACAAGTGTGTACAAGGTTGTACAATTGTGTACAAGGCTGTACAAGTGTGTACAAGATTGTACAAATGTGTACAAGATTGTACAAGTGTGTACAAGGTTGTACAAGTGTGTACAAGGATGTAAAAGTTTGTACAAGGGTGTACAAGTGTGTACGATGTGTAAAAGTTTGTACAAGGGTGTACAAGGTTGTACAAGTGTGTACAAGGTTGTACAATTGTGTACAAGGCTGTACAAGTGTGTACAAGGTTGTACAATTTTGTACAAGGCTGTACAAGTGTGTACAAGGTTGTACAAGTGTGTACAAGGCTGTACAATTGTGTACAAGGTTGTACAAGTGTGTACAAGGTTGTACAAGTGTGTACAAGGTTGTACAATTGTATACAAGGCTGTACAAGTGTGTACAAGGTTGTACAAGTGTGTACAAGGTTGTACAAGTGTGTACAAGGTTGTACAAGTGTGTACAAGGTTGTACAAGTGTGTACAAGGTTGTACAATTGTGTATCAGGTTGTACAAGTGTGTACAAGGTTGTACAAGTGTGTACAAGGGTGTACAATCGTGTACAAGGATGTACAAGTTTGTACAAGTTTGTACAAGTTTGTACAAGGTTGTACAAGTGTGTACAAGGATGTACAAGTTTGTACAAGGGTGCACAAGTGTGTACAAGGGTGTACAATCGTGTACAAGCTTGTACAAGTGTGTACAAGGGTGTACAGGTTTGTACAAGGTTGTACAAGGTTGTACAAGTGTGTACAAGGTTGTACAATTGTGTACAAGGCTGTACAAGTGTGTACAAGGTTGTACAAGGTTGTACAAGTGTGTACAAGGGTGTACAAGTTTTTACAAGGTTGTACAAGTGTGTACAAGGTTGTACAAGTGTGTACAAGGCTGTACAATTGTGTACAAGGTTGTACAAGTGTGTACAAGGTTGTACAAGTGTGTACAAGGTTGTACAATTGTGTACAAGGCTGTACAAGTGTGTACAAGGTTGTACAAGTGTGTACAAGGCTGTACAATTGTGTACAAGGTTGTACAAGTGTGTACAAGGTTGTACAAGTGTGTACAAGGTTGTACAATTGTGTACAAGACTGTACAAGTGTGTACAAAGTTGTGCAAGTGTGTACAAGGTTGTACAAGTGTGTACAAGGTTGTACAATTGTGTACAAGGTTGTACAAGTGTGTACAAGGTTGTACAAGTGTGTACAAGGGTGTACAATCGTGTACAATGATGTACAAGTTTGTACAAGATTTTACAAGTGTGTACTGGGTTGTACAAGTGTGTACAAGATTGTATAAGTTTGTACAAGGTTGTACAAGTGTGTACAAGGGTGTACAAGTGTGTACAAATGTGTACAAGTGTGTACAGGGGTGTACAAGTTTGTACAAGGGTGTACAAGTTTTACAAGGTTGTACAAGTGTGTACAAGGTTGTACAAGTTGTGTACTGGGTTGTACAAGTGTGTACAAGATTGTATAAATTTGTACAAGGTTGTACAAGTGTGTACAAGGGTGTACAAGTGTGTACAAATGTGTACAAGTGTGTACAGGGGTGTACAAGTTTGTACAAGGGTGTACAAGTTTTACAAGGTTGTACAAGTGTGTACAAGGTTGTACAAGTTGTGTACAAGGTTGTACATGTGTGTACAAGGGTGTACAAGTGTGTACAAGTGTGTACAAGGTTGTACAAGTGTGTACAAGCTTGTACAAGTGTGTACAAGGGTGTACAAGTGTGTACAAGGTTGTACAAGTTTTTACAAGGTTGTACAAGTGTGTACAAGGGTGTAAAATCGTGTACAAGGATGTACAAGTTTGTACAAGTTTGTACAAGTTTGTACAAGGTTGTACAAGTGTGTACAAGGATGTACAAGTTTGTACAAGGGTGTACAAGTGTGTACGATAAGTAAAAGTGTGTACAAGGGTGTACAAGGTTGTACAAGTGTGTACAAGGTTGTACAATTGTGTACAAGGCTGTACAAGGTTGTACAATTGTGTACAAGGCTGTACAAGTGTGTACAAGATTGTACAAGTGTGTACAAGATTGTACAAGTGTGTACAAGGTTGTACAAGTGTGTACAAGGATGTACAAGTTTGTACAAGAGTGTACAAGTGTGTACGATGTGTAAAAGTTTGTACAAGGGTGTACAAGGTTGTACAAGTGTGTACAAGGTTGTACAATTGTGTACAAGGCTGTACAAGTGTGTACAAGGTTGTACAATTTTGTACAAGGCTGTACAAGTGTGTACAAGGTTGTACAAGTGTGTACAAGGCTGTACAATTGTGTACAAGGTTGTACAAGTGTGTACAAGGTTGTACAAGTGTGTACAAGGTTGTACAATTGTGTACAAGGCTGTACAAGTGTGTACAAGGTTGTACAAGTGTGTACAAGGTTGTACAAGTGTGTACAAGGTTGTACAAGTGTGTACAAGGTTGTACAAGTGTGTACAAGGTTGTACAATTGTGTATCAGGTTGTACAAGTGTGTACAAGGTTGTACAAGTGTGTACAAGGGTGTACAATCGTGTACAAGGATGTACAAGTTTGTACAAGTTTGTACAAGGTTGTACAAGTGTGTACAAGGATGTACAAGTTTGTACAAGGGTGCACAAGTGTGTACAAGGGTGTACAATCGTGTACAAGCTTGTACAAGTGTGTACAAGGGTGTACAGGTGTGTACAAGGTTGTACAAGGTTGTACAAGTGTGTACAAGGGTGTACAAATGTGTACAAGGATGTAAAAGTTTGTACAAGTGTGTACAAGTTTGTACAAGGTTGTACAAGTGTGTACAAGGTTTTACAATTGTGTACAAGGTTGTACAAGTGTGTACAAGGTTGTACAAGTGTGTACAAGGTTGTACAAGTGTGTACAACTTGTACAAGTGTGTACAACGTTGTACAAGTGTGTACAAGGTTGTACAAGTTTGTACAAGGTTGTACAAGTGTGTACAAGTTTGTACAAGTGTGTACAAGTTTGTACAAGGTTGTACAAATGTGTACAAGGGTGTACAAAAGTGTACAAGGGTTCACAAATTTGAACAAAGGTGTACAAGTGTATACAAGCTTGTACAAGTGTGTACAAGCATGTACAAGTGTGTACAAGGGTGTACAGGTTTGTACAAGGTTGTACAAGTGTGTACAAGGGTGTACAAGTGTGTACAAGGTTGTACAAGTGTGTACAAGCTTGTACAAGTGTGTACAAGGGTGTACAAGTGTGTACAAGGTTGTACAAGTTTTTACATGGTTGTACAAGTGTGTACAAGGTTGTACAAGTGTGTACAAGGTTGTACAAGTGTGTACAAGGTTGTACAAGTGTGTACAAGGTTGTACAAGTGTGTACAAGGTTGTACAAGTGTGTACAAGGTTGTACAAGTGTGTACAAGGTTGTACAAGTGTGTACAAGGTTGTACAAGTGTGTACAAGGTTGTACAAGTGTGTACAAGTTTGTACAAGTGTGTATAAGGTTGTACAAGTTTGTACAAGGTTGTACAATTGTGTACAAGGTTGTACAAGTGTGTACAAGGTTGTACAAGTGTGTACAAGGTTGTACAAGTGTGTACAAGGGTGAAAAATCGTGTACAAGGATGTACAAGTTTGTACAAGTTTGTACAAGGATGTACAAGTTTGTACAAGGGTGTACAAGTGTGTACGATGTGTAAAAGTTTGTACAAGGGTGTACAAGGTTGTACAAGTGTGTACAAGGTTGTACAATTGTGTACAAGGCTGTACAATTTTGTACAAGGCTGTACAAGTGTGTACCAGGCTGTACAAGTGTGTACAAGGCTGTACAAGTGTGTACAAGGCTGTACAAGTGTGTACAAGGTTGTACAATTGTGTACAAGGCTGTACAATTGTGTACAAGGTTGTACAAGTGTGTACAAGGTTGTACAAGTGTGTACAAGGTTGTACAATTGTGTACAAGGCTGTACAAGTGTGTACAAGGTTGTACAAGTGTGTACAAGGTTGTACAAGTGTGTACAAGGTTGTACAAGTGTGTACAAGGTTGGACAAGTGTGTACAAGGTTGTACAAGTGTGTACAAGGTTGTACAAGTGTGTACAAGGTTGTACAAGTGTGTACAAGGTTGTACAAGTGTGTACAAGTTTGTACAAGTGTGTATAAGGTTGTACAATTGTGTACAAGGCTGTACAAGTGTGTACAAGGTTGTACATGTGTGTACAAGGTTGTACAAGTGTGTACAAGGTTGTACAAGTGTGTACAAGGTTGTACAAGTGTGTACAAGGTTGGACAAGTGTGTACAAGGGTGTACAATCGTGTACAATGATGTACAAGTTTGTACAAGATTTTACAAGTGTGTACTGGGTTGTACAAGTGTGTACAAGATTGTATAAGTTTGTACAAGGTTGTACAAGTGTGTACAAGGGTGTACAAGTGTGTACAAATGTGTACAAGTGTGTACAGGGGTGTACAAGTTTGTACAAGGGTGTACAAGTTTTACAAGGTTGTACAAGTGTGTACAAGGTTGTACAAGTTGTGTACTGGGTTGTACAAGTGTGTACAAGATTGTATAAGTTTGTACAAGGTTGTACAAGTGTGTACAAGGGTGTACAAGTGTGTACAAATGTGTACAAGTGTGTACAGGGGTGTACAAGTTTGTACAAGGGTGTACAAGTTTTACAAGGTTGTGAAAGTGTGTACAAGGTTGTACAAGTTGTGTACAAGGTTGTACATGTGTGTACAAGGGTGTACAAGTGTGTACAAGTGTGTACAAGGTTGTACAAGTGTGTACAAGCTTGTACAAGTGTGTACAAGGGTGTACAAGTGTGTACAAGGTTGTACAAGTTTTTACAAGGTTGTACAAGTGTGTACAAGGGTGTAAAATCGTGTACAAGGATGTACAAGTTTGTACAAGTTTGTACAAGGTTGTACAAGTGTGTACAAGGATGTACAAGTTTGTACAAGGGTGTACAAGTGTGTACGATAAGTAAAAGTGTGTACAAGGGTGTACAAGGTTGTACAAGTGTGTACAAGGTTGTACAATTGTGTACAAAGCTGTACAAGGTTGTACAATTGTGTACAAGGCTGTACAAGTGTGTACAAGATTGTACAAGTGTGTACAAGATTGTACAAGTGTGTACAAGGTTGTACAAGTGTGTACAAGGATGTACAAGTTTGTACAAGAGTGTACAAGTGTGTACGATGTGTAAAAGTTTGTACAAGGGTGTACAAGGTTGTACAAGTGTGTACAAGGTTGTACAATTGTGTACAAGGCTGTACAAGTGTGTACAAGGTTGTACAATTTTGTACAAGGCTGTACAAGTGTGTACAAGGTTGTACAAGTGTGTACAAGGCTGTACAATTGTGTACAAGGTTGTACAAGTGTGTACAAGGTTGTACAAGTGTGTACAAGGTTGTACAATTGTGTACAAGGCTGTACAAGTGTGTACAAGGTTGTACAAGTGTGTACAAGGTTGTACAAGTGTGTACAAGGTTGTACAAGTGTGTACAAGGTTGTACAAGTGTGTACAAGGTTGTACAATTGTGTATCAGGTTGTACAAGTGTGTACAAGGTTGTACAAGTGTGTACAAGGGTGTACAATCGTGTACAAGGATGTACAAGTTTGTACAAGTTTGTACAAGGTTGTACAAGTGTGTACAAGGATGTACAAGTTTGTACAAGGGTGCACAAGTGTGTACAAGGGTGTACAATCGTGTACAAGCTTGTACAAGTGTGTACAAGGGTGTACAGGTGTGTACAAGGTTGTACAAGGTTGTACAAGTGTGTACAAGGGTGTACAAATGTGTACAAGGATGTAAAAGTTTGTACAAGTGTGTACAAGTTTGTACAAGGTTGTACAAGTGTGTACAAGGTTTTACAATTGTGTACAAGGTTGTACAAGTGTGTACAAGGTTGTACAAGTGTGTACAAGGTTGTACAAGTGTGTACAACTTGTACAAGTGTGTACAACGTTGTACAAGTGTGTACAAGGTTGTACAAGTTTGTACAAGGTTGTACAAGTGTGTACAAGTTTGTACAAGTGTGTACAAGTTTGTACAAGGTTGTACAAATGTGTACAAGGGTGTACAAAAGTGTACAAGGGTTCACAAATTTGAACAAAGGTGTACAAGTGTATACAAGCTTGTACAAGTGTGTACAAGCATGTACAAGTGTGTACAAGGGTGTACAGGTTTGTACAAGGTTGTACAAGTGTGTACAAGGGTGTACAAGTGTGTACAAGGTTGTACAAGTGTGTACAAGCTTGTACAAGTGTGTACAAGGGTGTACAAGTGTGTACAAGGTTGTACAAGTTTTTACATGGTTGTACAAGTGTGTACAAGGTTGTACAAGTGTGTACAAGGTTGTACAAGTGTGTACAAGGTTGTACAAGAGTGTACAAGGTTGTACAAGTGTGTACAAGGTTGTACAAGTGTGTACAAGGTTGTACAAGTGTGTACAAGGTTGTACAAGTGTGTACAAGGTTGTACAAGTGTGTACAAGGTTGTACAAGTGTGTACAAGGTTGTACAAGTGTGTACAAGTTTGTACAAGTGTGTATAAGGTTGTACAAGTTTGTACAAGGTTGTACAATTGTGTACAAGGTTGTACAAGTGTGTACAAGGTTGTACAAGTGTGTACAAGGTTGTACAAGTGTGTACAAGGGTGAAAAATCGTGTACAAGGATGTACAAGTTTGTACAAGTTTGTACAAGGATGTACAAGTTTGTACAAGGGTGTACAAGTGTGTACGATGTGTAAAAGTTTGTACAAGGGTGTACAAGGTTGTACAAGTGTGTACAAGGTTGTACAATTGTGTACAAGGCTGTACAATTTTGTACAAGGCTGTACAAGTGTGTACAAGGCTGTACAAGTGTGTACAAGGCTGTACAAGTGTGTACAAGGCTGTACAAGTGTGTACAAGGTTGTACAATTGTGTACAAGGCTGTACAATTGTGTACAAGGTTGTACAAGTGTGTACAAGGTTGTACAAGTGTGTACAAGGTTGTACAATTGTGTACAAGGCTGTACAAGTGTGTACAAGGTTGTACAAGTGTGTACAAGGTTGTACAAGTGTGTACAAGGTTGTACAAGTGTGTCCAAGGTTGGACAAGTGTGTACAAGGTTGTACAAGTGTGTACAAGGTTGTACAAGTGTGTACAAGGTTGTACAATTGTGTGTCAGGTTGTACAAGTGTGTACAAGGTTGTACAAGTGTGTATAAGGGTGTACAATCGTGTACAAGGATGTACAAGTTTTTACAAGTTTGTACAAGTTTGTACAAGGTTGTACAAGTGTGTACAAGGATGTACAAGTTTGTACAAGGGAGTACAAGTTTGTACAAGATTGTACAAGTGTGTACTGGGTTGTACAAGTGTGTACAAGATTGTATAAGTTTGTACAAGGTTGTACAAGTGTGTACAAGGGTGTACAAGTGTGTACAAATGTGTACAAGTTTTACAAGGTTGTACAAGTGTGTACAAGGTTGTACAAGTTGTGTACAAGGTTGTACATGTGTGTACAAGGGTGTACAAGTTTTAACAAGGCTGTACAAGTGTGTACAAGGTTGTACAAGGTTGTACAAGGCTGTACAAGTGTGTACAAGGTTGTACAAGTTGTACAAGTGTGTACAAGGGTGTACAAGTTTTTACAAGGTTGTACAAGTGTGTACAAGGTTGTACAAGTGTGTACAAGGCTGTACAATTGTGTACAAGGTTGTACAAGTGTGTACAAGGTTGTACAAGTGTGTACAAGGTTGTACAATTGTGTACAAGGCTGTACAAGTGTGTACAAGGTTGTACAAGTGTGTACAAGGCTGTACAATTATGTACAAGGTTGTACAAGTGTGTACAAGGTTGTACAAGTGTGTACAAGGTTGTACAATTGTGTACAAGGCTGTACAAATGTGTTCAAGGTTGTACAAGTGTGTACAAGGTTGTACAAGTGTGTACAAGGGTGTACAATTGTGTACAAGGATGTAAAAGTGTGTACAAGGTTGTACAAGTGTGTACAAGGATGTACAAGTTTGTACAAGGGCTGTACAAGTGTGTACGATGTGTAAAAGTTTGTACAAGGGTGTACAAGTTTGTACAAGTGTGTACAAGGTTGTACAATTGTGTACAAGGCTGTACAAGTGTGTACAAGGTTGTACAATTTTGTACAAGGCTGTACAAGTGTGTACAAGGTTGTACAAGTGTGTACAAGGCTCTACAATTGTGTACAAGGTTGTACAAGTGTGTACAAGGTTGTACAAGTGTGTACAAGGTTGTACAATTGTGTACAAGGCTGTACAAGTGTGTACAAGGTTGTACAATTGTGTACAAGGCTGTACAAGTGTGTAAAAGGTTGTACAAGTGTGTACAAGGTTGTACAAGTGTGTACAAGGTTGTACAAGTATGTACAAGGTTGTACAAGTGTGTACAAGGTTGTACAAGTGTGTACGAGGTTGTACAATTGTGTACAAGGTTGTACAAGTGTGTACAAGGTTGTACAATTGTGTACAAGGCTGTACAAGTGTGTACAAGGTTGTACAAGGTTGTACAAGTGTGTACAAGGGTGTACAAGTTTTAACAAGGTTGTACAAGTGTGTACAAGGTTGTACAAGTGTGTACAAGGCTGTACAATTGTGTACAAGGTTGTACAAGTGTGTACAAGGTTGTACAAGTGTGTACAAGGTTGTACAATTGTGTACAAGGCTGTACAAGTGTGTACAAGGTTGTACAAGTGTGTACAAGGCTGTACAATTGTGTACAATGTTGTACAAGTGTGTACAAGGTTGTACAAGTGTGTACAAGGTTGTACAATTGTGTACAAGACTGTACAAGTGTGTACAAAGTTGTGCAAGTGTGTACAAGGTTGTACAAGTGTGTACAAGGTTGTACAATCGTGTACAAGGTTGTACAAGTGTGTACAAGGTTGTACAAGTGTGTACAAGGGTGTACAATCGTGTACAAGGATGTACAAGTTTGTACAAGATTGTACAAGTGTGTACTGGGTTGTACAAGTGTGTACAAGATTGTATAAGTTTGTACAAGGTTGTACAAGTGTGTACAAGGGTGTACAAGTGTGTACAAATGTGTACAAGTGTGTACAGGGGTGTACAAGTTTGTACAAGGGTGTACAAGTTTTACAAGGTTGTACAAGTGTGTACAAGGTTGTACAAGTTGTGTACTGGGTTGTACAAGTGTGTACAAGATTGTATAAGTTTGTACAAGGTTGTACAAGTGTGTACAAGGGTGTACAAGTGTGTACAAATGTGTACAAGTGTGTACAGGGGTGTACAAGTTTGTACAAGGGTGTACAAGTTTTACAAGGTTGTACAAGTGTGTACAAGGTTGTACAAGATGTGTACAAGGTTATACATGTGTGTACAAGGGTGTACAAGTGTGTACAAGGTTGTACAAGTGTGTACAAGCTTGTACAAGTGTGTACAAGGGTGTACAAGTGTGTACAAGATTGTACAAGTTTTCACAAGGTTGTACAAGTGTGTACAAGGCGGTAAAATCGTGTACAAGGATGTACAAGTTTGTACAAGTTTGTACAAGGTTGTACAAGTGTGTACAAGGATGTACAAGTTTGTACAAGGGTGTACAAGTGTGTACGATAAGTAAAAGTGTGTACAAGGGTGTACAAGGTTGTACAAGTGTGTACAAGGTTGTACAATTGTGTACAAGGCTGTACAAGTGTGTACAAGGTTGTACAATTGTGTACAAGGCTGTACAAGTGTGTACAAGATTGTACAAGTGTGTACAAGGTTGTACAAGTGTGTACAAGGATGTACAAGTTTGTACAAGGATGTACAAGTGTGTACGATGTGTAAAAGTTTGTACAAGGGTGTACAAGGTTGTTCAAGTGTGTACAAGGTTGTACAATTGTGTACAAGGCTGTACAAGTGTGTACAAGGTTTTACAATTTTGTACAAGGCTGTACAAGTGTGTACAAGGTTGTACAAGTGTGTACAAGGCTGTACAATTGTGTACAAGGTTGTACAAGTGTGTACAAGGTTGTACAAGTGTGTACAAGGTTGTACAATTGTGTACAAGGCTGTACAAGGTTGTACAAGTGTTTACAAGGTTGTACAAGTGTGTACAAGGTTGTACAAGTGTGTACAAGGTTGTACTATCGTGTACAAGGATGTACAAGTTTGTACAAGTTTGTACAAGTTTGTACAAGTTTGTACAAGGTTGTACAAGTGTGTACAAGGATGTACAAGTTTGTACAAGGGTGCACAAGTGTGTACAAGGGTGTACAATCGTGTACAAGCTTGTACAAGTGTGTACAAGGGTGTACAGGTTTGTACAAGGTTGTACAAGGTTGTACAAGTGTGTACAAGGGTGTACAAATGTGTACAAGGTTGTAAAAGTTTGTACAAGTGTGTACAAGTTTGTACAAGGTTGTACAAGTGTGTACAAGGTTTTACAATTGTGTACAAGGTTGTACAAGTGTGTACAAGGTTGTACAAGTGTGTACAAGGTTGTACAAGTGTGTACAAGGTTGTACAAGTGTGTACAACTTGTACAAGTGTGTACAAGCTTGTACAAGTGTGTACAAGGTTGTAAAAGTTTGTACAAGGTTGTACAAGTGTGTACAAGTTTGTACAAGTGTGTACAAGTTTGTACAAGGTTGTACAAATGTGTACAAGGGTGTACAAAAGTGTACAAGGGTGCACAAGTTTGAACAAAGGTGTACAAGTGTGTACAAGCTTGTACAAGTGTGTACAAGCTTGTACAAGTGTGTACAAGGGTGTACAGGTTTGTACAAGGTTGTACAAGTGTGTACAAGGGTGTACAAGTGTGTACAAGGTTGTACAAGTGTGTACAAGCTTGTACAAGTGTGTACAAGGGTGTACAAGTGTGTACAAGGTTGTACAAGTTTTTACATGGTTGTACAAGTGTGTACAAGGTTGTACAAGTGTGTACAAGGTTGTACAAGTGTGTACAAGGTTGTACAAGTGTGTACAAGGTTGTACAAGTGTGTACAAGGTTGTACAAGTGTGTACAAGGTTGTACAAGTGTGTACAAGGTTGTACAAGTGTGTACAAGGTTGTACAAGTGTGTACAAGGTTGTACAAGTGTGTACAAGTTGTACAAGTGTGTACAAGGTTGTACAAGTGTGTACAAGGTTGTACAAGTGTGTACAAGGTTGTACAAGTGTGTACAAGGTTGTAAAAGTGTGTACAAGGGTGTACAAGTGTGTACAAGGTTGTACAAGTTTTTACAAGGTTGTACAAGTGTGTACAAGGGTGTAAAATCGTGTACAAGGATGTACAAGTTTGTACAAGTTTGTACAAGGTTGTACAAGTGTGTACAAGGATGTACAAGTTTGTACAAGGGTGTACAAGTGTGTACGATAAATAAAAGTGTGTACAAGTGTGTACAAGGCTGTACAAGTGTGTACAAGGCTGTACAAGTGTGTACAAGTTTGTACAAGGGTGTACAAGGTTGTACAAGTGTGTACAAGGTTGTACGATTGTGTACAAGGCTGTACAATTTTGTACAAGGCTGTACAAGTGTGTACAAGGCTGTACAAGTGTGTACAAGGTTGTACAATTGTGTACAAGGCTGTACAATTGTGTACAAGGTTGTACAAGTGTGTACAAGGTTGTACAAGTGTGTACAAGGTTGTACAATTGTGTACAAGGCTGTACAAGTGTGTACAAGGTTGTACAAGTGTGTACAAGGTTGTACAAGTGTGTACAAGGTTGTACAATTGTGTGTCAGGTTGTACAAGTGTGTACAAGGTTGTACAAGTGTGTACAAGGGTGTACAATCGTGTACAAGGATGTACAAGTTTGTACAAGTTTGTACAAGTTTGTACAAGGTTGTACAAGTGTGTACAAGGATGTACAAGTTTGTACAAGGGAGTACAAGTTTGTACAAGATTGTACAAGTGTGTACTGGGTTGTACAAGTGTGTACAAGATTGTATAAGTTTGTACAAGGTTTTACAAGTGTGTACAAGGGTGTACAAGTGTGTACAAATGTGTACAAGTTTTACAAGGTTGTACAAGTGTGTACAAGGTTGTACAAGTTGTGTACAATGTTGTACATGTGTGTACAAGGGTGTACAAGTTTTTACAAGGCTGTACAAGTGTGTACAAGGTTGTACAAGGTTGTACAAGGCTGTACAAGTGTGTACAAGGTTGTACAAGGTTGTACAAGTGTGTACAAGGGTGTACAAGTTTTTACAAGGTTGTACAAGTGTGTACAAGGTTGTACAAGTGTGTACAAGGCTGTACAATTGTGTACAAGGTTGTACAAGTGTGTACAAGGTTGTACAAGTGTGTACAAGGTTGTACAATTGTGTACAAGGCTGTACAAGTGTGTACAAGGTTGTACAAGTGTGTACAAGGCTGTACAATTGTGTACAAGGTTGTACAAGTGTGTACAAGGTTGTACAAGTGTGTACAAGGTTGTACAATTGTGTACAAGGCTGTACAAGTGTGTTCAAGGTTGTACAAGTGTGTACAAGGTTGTACAAGTGTGTACAAGGGTGTACAATTGTGTACAAGGATGTTCAAGTGTGTACAAGGTTGTACAAGTGTGTACAAGGATGTACAAGTTTGTACAAGGGCTGTACAAGTGTGTACGATGTGTAAAAGTTTGTACAAGGGTGTACAAGTTTGTACAAGTGTGTACAAGGTTGTACAATTGTGTACAAGGTTGTACAAGTGTGTACAAGGTTGTACAAGTGTGTACAAGGTTGTACAAGTGTGTACAAGGTTGTACAAGTGTGTACAAGGTTGTACAAGTGTGTACAAGGTTGTACAAGTGTGTACAAGGTTGTACAAGTGTGTACAAGGGTGTACAAGTGTGTACAAGGTTGTACAAGTTTTTACAAGGTTGTACAAGTGTGTACAAGGGTGTAAAATCGTGTACAAGGATGTACAAGTTTGTACAAGTGTGTACAAGGATGTACAAGTTTGTACAAGGGTGTACAAGTGTGTACGATAAGTAAAAGTGTGTACAAGGGTGTACAAGGTTGTACAAGTGTGTACAAGGTTGTACAATTGTGTACAAGGCTGTACAACTGTGTACAAGGTTGTACAATTGTGTACAAGGATGTACAAGTGTGTACAAGGTTGTACAAGTGTGTACAAGGTTGTACAAGTGTGTACAAGGATGTACAAGTTTGTACAAGGGTGTACAAGTGTGTACGATGTGTAAAAGTTTGTACAAGGGTGTACAAGGTTGTACAAGTGTGTACAAGGTTGTACAATTGTGTACAAGGCTGTACAATTTTGTACAAGGCTGTACAAGTGTGTACAAGGCTGTACAAGTGTGTACAAGGTTGTACAATTGTGTACAAGGCTGTACAATTGTGTACAAGGTTGTACAAGTGTGTACAAGGTTGTACAAGTGTGTACAAGGTTGTACAATTGTGTACAAGGCTGTACAAGTGTGTACAAGGTTGTACAAGTGTGTACAAGGTTGTACAAGTGTGTACAAGGTTGTACAATTGTGTGTCAGGTTGTACAAGTGTGTACAAGGTTGTACAAGTGTGTACAAGGGTGTACAATCGTGTACAAGGATGTACAAGTTTGTACAAGTTTGTACAAGTTTGTACAAGGTTGTACAAGTGTGTACAAGGATGTACAAGTTTGTACAAGGGAGTACAAGTTTGTACAAGATTGTACAAGTGTGTACTGGGTTGTACAAGTGTGTACAAGATTGTATAAGTTTGTACAAGGTTGTACAAGTGTGTACAAGGGTGTACAAGTGTGTACAAATGTGTACAAGTTTTACAAGGTTGTACAAGTGTGTACAAGGTTGTACAAGTTGTGTACAAGGTTGTACATGTGTGTACAAGGGTGTACAAGTTTTTACAAGGCTGTACAAGTGTGTACAAGGTTGTACAAGGTTGTACAAGGCTGTACAAGTGTGTACAAGGTTGTACAAGGTTGTACAAGTGTGTACAAGGGTGTACAAGTTTTTACAAGGTTGTACAAGTGTGTACAAGGTTGTACAAGTGTGTACAAGGCTGTACAATTGTGTACAAGGTTGTACAAGTGTGTACAAGGTTGTACAAGTGTGTACAAGGTTGTACAATTGTGTACAAGGCTGTACAAGTGTGTACAAGGTTGTACAAGTGTGTACAAGGCTGTACAATTGTGTACAAGGTTGTACAAGTGTGTACAAGGTTGTACAAGTGTGTACAAGGTTGTACAATTGTGTACAAGGCTGTACAAGTGTGTTCAAGGTTGTACAAGTGTGTACAAGGTTGTACAAGTGTGTACAAGGGTGTACAATTGTGTACAAGGATGTTCAAGTGTGTACAAGGTTGTACAAGTGTGTACAAGGATGTACAAGTTTGTACAAGGGCTGTACAAGTGTGTACGATGTGTAAAAGTTTGTACAAGGGTGTACAAGTTTGTACAAGTGTGTACGATGTGTAAAAGTTTGTACAAGGGTGTACAAGTTTGTACAAGTGTGTACAAGGTTGTACAATTGTGTACAAGGCTGTACAAGTGTTTACAAGGTTGTACAATTTTGTACAAGGCTGTACAAGTGTGTACAAGGTTGTACAAGTGTGTACAAGGCTGTACAAGTGTGTACAAGGTTGTACAATTGTGTACAAGGCTGTACAAGTGTGTACAAGGTTGTACAAGTGTGTACAAGGTTGTAAAAGTGTGTACAAGGTTGTACAATTGTGTACAAGGTTGTACAAGTGTGTACAAGGTTGTACAAGTGTGTACAAGGGTGTACAAGTGTGTACAAGGTTGTACAAGTGTGTACAAGGTTGTACAAGTGTGTACAAGCTTTTACAAGTGTGTACAAGGGTGTACAAGTGTGTACAAGTTTGTACAAGTTTGTACAAGGTTGTACAAGTGTGTACAAGGTTATACAATTGTGTACAAGGTTGTACAAGTGTGTACAAGGTTGTACAAGTTTGTACAAGCTTTTACAAGTGTGTACAAGGGTGTACAAGTGTGTACAAGTTTGTACAAGTTTGTACAAGGTTGTACAAGTGTGTACAAGGTTGTACAAGTGTGTACAAGGTTGTACAAGTGTGTACAAGGTTGTACAAGTGTGTACAAGGTTGTACAAGTGTGTACAAGGTTGTACAAGTGTGTACAAGGGTGTACAAGTGTGTACAAGGGTGCACAAGTGTGTACAAGGGTGTACAATCGTGTACAAGCTTGTACAAGTGTGTACAAGGGTGTACAGGTTTGTACAAGGTTGTACAAATGTGTACAAGGGTGTACAAATGTGTACAAGGATGAAAAGGTTGTACAAGTTTGTACAAGTTTGTACAAGGTTGTACAAGTGTGTACAAGGTTGTACAAGTGTGTACAAGGTTGTACAAGTGTGTACAACTTGTACAAGTGTGTACAAGCTTGTACAAGTGTGTACAAGTGTGTACAAGCTTGTACAAGTGTGTACAAGGTTGTACAAGTGTGTACAAGGTTGTACAAGTTTGTACAAGGTTGTACAAGTGTGTACAAGTTTGTACAAGTGTGTACAAGCTTGTACAAGTGTGTACAAGGGTGTACAGGTTTGTACAAGGTTGTACAAGTGTGTACAAGGGTGTACAAGTATGTACAATAATGTACAAGTTTGTACAAGTGTGTACAAGTTTGTAAAAGGTTGTACAAGTGTGTACAAGGGTGTACAAGTGTGTACAAGGTTGTACAAGTGTGTACAAGCTTGTACAAGTGTGTACAAGGGTGTACAAGTGTGTACAAGGTTGTACAAGTTTTTACATGGTTGTACAAGTGTGTACATGGTTGTACAAGAATGTACAAGGTTGTACAAGTGTGTACAAGGTTGTACAAGTGTGTACAAGGTTGTACAAGTGTGTACAAGGTTGTACAAGTTTGTACAAGGTTGTACAAGTGTGTACAAGGTTGTACAAGTGTGTACAAGGTTGTACAAGTGTGTACAAGGTTGTACAAGTGTGTACAAGGTTGTACAAGTGTGTACAAGGTTGTACAAGTGTGTACAAGGTTGTACAAGTGTGTACAAGGTTGTACAAGTGTGTAAAAGGTTGTACAAGTGTGTACAAGGTTGTACAAGTGTGTACAAGGTTGTACAAGTGTGTACAAGGGTGTACAAGTGTGTACAAGGTTGTACAAGTTTTTACAAGGTTGTACAAGTGTGTACAAGGGTGTAAAATCGTGTACAAGGATGTACAAGTTTGTACAAGTTTGTACAAGGTTGTACAAGTGTGTACAAGGATGTACAAGTTTGTACAAGTTTGTACAAGTTTGTACAAGTTTGTACAAGTTTGTACAAGTTTGTACAAGTTTGTACAAGGGCTGTACAAGTGTGTACGATGTATAAAAGTTTGTACAAGGGTGTACAAGTTTGTACAATTTTGTACAAGGCTGTACAAGTGTGTACAAGGTTGTACAAGTGTGTACAAGGCTCTACAATTGTGTACAAGGTTGTACAAGTGTGTACAAGGCTCTACAATTGTGTACAAGGTTGTACAAGTGTGTACAAGGTTGTACAAGTGTGTACAAGGTTGTACAATTGTGTACAAGGCTGTACAAGTGTGTACAAGGTTGTACAATTGTGTACAAGGCTGTACAATTGTGTACAAGGCTGTACAAGTGTGTAAAAGGTTGTACAAGTGTGTACAAGGTTGTACAAGTGTGTACGAGGTTGTACAATTGTGTACAAGGTTGTACAAGTGTGTACAAGGTTGTACAATTGTGTACAAGGCTGTACAAGTGTGTACAAGGTTGTACAAGGTTGTACAAGTGTGTACAAGGGTGTACAAGTTTTAACAAGGTTGTACAAGTGTGTACAAGGTTGTACAAGTGTGTACAAGGCTGTACAATTGTGTACAAGGTTGTACAAGTGTGTACAAGGTTGTACAAGTGTGTACAAGGTTGTACAATTGTGTACAAGGCTGTACAAGTGTGTACAAGGTTGTACAAGTGTGTACAAGGCTGTACAAGTGTGTACAAGGCTGTACAATTGTGTACAAGGTTGTACAAGTGTGTACAAGGTTGTACAAGTGTGTACAAGGTTGTACAATTGTGTACAAGACTGTACAAGTGTGTACAAAGTTGTGCAAGTGTGTACAAGGTTGTACAAGTGTGTACAAGGTTGTACAATTGTGTACAAGGTTGTACAAGTGGTTACAAGGTTGTACAAGTGTGTACAAGGGTGTACAATCGTGTACAAGGATGTACAAGTTTGTACAAGATTGTACAAGTGTGTACTGGGTTGTACAAGTGTGTACAAGATTGTATAAGTTTGTACAAGGTTGTACAAGTGTGTACAAGGGTGTACAAGTGTGTACAAATGTGTACAAGTGTGTACAGGGGTTGTACCGATGGAAGTTAATTTTAAATTGAAATTAAACAAAACAAAATCAAATTATTTAATCATTGGCTAGAAAGATTAAGAAAGAGTGTCCAGCAGTTTAAAAGATTTAGTTTGTAGGGTTGGTAGTGGTTAGTGATAACCAAGTTCAAGTTTTGTCAGTTAAATTTGCTCACTGGAAATATGGTCATCTAAGTTGTGGTTGCTGTAGAAAATTACAGAAATCAACCACTTCTTGGTACTACTACTTCTTGTGTAGCTTCTGGGTACTACCACTTCTTGGTACTACCACTTCTTGTGCACCTTCTTATGATTGATCCAGTAGCTTTTGCATGGTATCTGCTAGTGCCAGTTCTGACCATTAAACCAGTGTCTCTGATTAAAGTAAGATCTTTCCACTATTTTATTATTTAGTATAACTTTGGAAGGGACAAATGCATATTTGATTTCATTTGGAAAGTGTATTTTGAGAAATTTGACATCCATAAAATAAATGTATCTTTGGCCTACTCTGTCTTTTAATTTATCTCACTTCTACTGCCAGCTTTAATTAGATTTATCCTAAATTGAAGTATACTACCTAATTGGCCATATGTAGGGGTATACAAGTGCGCAACTCTGCTAATTAAATCATTTAAAATTAAAAGCTGGTATAAGTGAGAAGTACATAGGCCTACTTGATTATTGAGGATTATGTCTATGTTAGAAGAATTACAGCAAACAAGTAGAGGCTGAAAAATTTCAACATGTCAAAATACAATTTAAATTATCTAAACAAAGAAGAACTTCTGTACGAGATAAGAATAAGAGGGGAAGAAACGAGTGATAGTGATGTAGACTCTTTAAGAAAAACTTTAAGATCTTGTATTAACCAGAATACCGATTTAACAAATTTAAAAGGTTCATACACTTTATCTGGGGAAATAACTATAATTGGGGAAAAGTGTGAACAAATTGATTCTCTAATTGAACAGTGTAGGGAAAATGTGACTAAACTCAAAATAGCTAAAATCAAGGCAAAACTAGTGCATGTGCAAAACCGGACTACTAATCTATTACAATGTAAGCTTGAACCAGATAAGAGAGTTAGGTTAGACAAATTAAATCAGCAAATCTTAAATAGTTTTGAGCAATTTAAAACAATGCATACCTTCTCAGACCAGGAGATGGGGGATTTTGAAGAGGAGCTGAATAACTCTATAGTTGAGAATGAAATAATTGGGGAAAAATTAAATCAGTCTAAATCTGTAGTTCCGCCAACTGAAAACTTCACTTCATCAACACCTCAAAAAGTAGAAATTGATTGTTTTCAACAAAATGTTCCGAGCCAAGTTATAAATGATCAACCAAACTCATGTACAGTTGTAAATAGTAGCCTAAGTCCTAGTAGCCTTTTTACAAAGTTGTCAAACCCATTGGAAATTTATTTAAAAAATTTTCCTGTGTGTAATGGTTTAGAAACAAACACACTGTTGCAGTTTTTGAGAAACCTAGTTACTGTCCGAAATGAAACTTCTTTATCGGAGCAAGATTTGTATGAGATTCTACCAATTTATTCTACAGCACCATTAGTGAATAAAATATTAGAATTCAAAAGGGAATCAAAATCAATTGATTTGTTGCATGCTAATATAATCACTACATTTTTGCCAATCACCTTAAGGGAAAAGCTGAAACAAGATTTAATTTATCGACCTCAAAAACACCTTGAACCTTTGTCTATATATGTGCATGAAATAAAAATAAACCACCAGGTATTAAAGTGTGATTTAACTGAGAGTCAACTTGTTAGTTTTATTAAGAATGGAATACATCCTGATTTGCGCAACAAACTAATATTTGAGAAGAACCCTGAAACATTTTTAGACTTAGATAATCTTTGTATAAGTTTAAATAATGTAACATACAATGATTACCTCAGAAATCAAGGTTTTCCAGTTAGTAATAGTAGTGTTAGCAAGCCTTATCTATCAACTGATGATAAGCCTAGGATGGATAAACCTAACCCAGGAGTTCAACGACCTCAAAGTCACTACTCAAATCGTAACAATGAGAGGCCTGTTTGTTTCAAATGTCAAAGAGTAGGTCATATTGCTCGTAATTGTTACAGACCAGATCCAAAAAACTAGTTAAGCCAGGAAAAACACGTAGCCTAGACTACAAATCTGTTTTTCCGGACGGCAAGAAAGAATTCGGAAATAATAAACCTGTATATAGTTCTCATAGTCCCAATTTTAAGTCTGAACTGAGAAGAGTTGTTAAGGATTTTAATAAAATAAATTCACCTGGATTAAAGAAAGTGAAAGCTAAAACTGTAACACATTTACCCTGTATTTCTGTGGATTTAGGAAACAAATTAAATGTGGGAGCTTTGTTAGACACTGGAGCTAGCCAAAACTTTATAAGCTTGGATTTATACAATAGATTATTGGGAAATAAATTAATTATGAGTGAAAATACTTGGCAGGGAACCATAGTAGCTGCAAACAATGAACCTTTGAACATAAATAAGCAGTGTGAAATTTTGATTAAGATAAAATCATTTACTTGGAAACAAACATTTTTAGTGGTTGAGTTAAAATATTTTGACATGATTTTAGGATACCCTTTTATGTGTGCAAGCAAGTTAAACCTAAATATGGATCAACAAATGGGTTATTTTTCATTTAAACCTGAAGATGAAATTAAGTTAATTCCAAGTACTAACCTGAGTGAATTAAGCTTAAGTAGTATTAAAGTAGGAGATGTTGAAATGTGTGAAGAAGCTGAGAAGTTAATTAAGAATTTTCCTACAGTTTTTACGGATAAGATAGGATCAGCACTTGATTTGGAAATTGAGCTTAAAGTGACGGATGATAAACCTGTTAGTATCCGCCCTTATTTTTTAAGTCCACCCAAAGTAGAGAAGATGAAAGCTATAATTGATGACTGGATAAAACAAGATGTCGCGGAAGTTTCCACTAGTCCATATAGCGCCCCAGCATTTTTAACTCAAGATGACAGACTTGTAATTAACTACTCTGAACTCAATAAGAAGTTAATCAATGTAGATTACCCACTAGGAGATATGCAGAATATGTATCAGCATCTAAAAGGAGCTAGATATTTTACAGTCATAGATTTAAACAAAGCATTTTTACAGTGTCCCATCGCGTTAGAATCCAGAGATTTAACATCATTTAGTACAATTTTTGGTAAATTCCGTATGAAGAGAATTCCATTTGGATTGAAAATAGGCAGTAGTGTACTATCACATTATTTGGACAAGATATTTAATGACATCAAATTTCAGTATATGATTAACTTTTGTGATGATATAGTTGTATATAGCCCTGATAAGAGAAACCATATTGAGCATGTTACAGAAGTGATTAAGAGATTAGCAAAACACGGACTGACAGTAAATCCACAAAAAGTCAAATTCTTTTGTAAGGAAATAAGTTTTTTAGGACATATTATTAAACAAGATAGCATCACAATAGATCCCGAGCGAACTAACTCATTAATGAAATTTCCTGCTCCAAAAACTGTGAGGCAAGTGCGACAGTTTATAGGAATGTGTGGTTATTGGTCTCGATATATTCCTAAGTATGCTGAGATATGTTTACCTCTGTTTGCGCTGAAAAAGAAAGGTGTAAAATTTAAGTGGAATGAGGAGTGTCAAAATGCATTTGAAACCTTAAAGAGTAAGATAGCAAATCCGCCTATACTACAAATGGCCGATTTTTCTAAAGAATTTGAATTGCATACCGATGCAAGCGACCTAGCAGCTGCTGGTGTATTATTGCAAAGAAATGAGGAGGGGAATTTAATGCCTATTGCTTACTATTCAAAGAAATTCACACCTACTGAGATGCGTTATAGCACTTACGAAAAGGAAGCTTACAGTGTAATATTGTGTGTAGAGAAATGGCATCAATTCTTGGAAGTAAGAAGTTTTAAATTAGTTACTGATTGTCAAGGTCTTAGTTTCATGCTCAAATCTCGAAAAAGCCGGGGAAGATTGTCTAGATGGTTTGAAAGGTTGTTTAGTCTTCCATTCACAGTCGAACATGTAAAAGGTTCGGAGAATATAATAGCTGATGCGTTATCACGTATGTTTAGTGGAGAGAAAGAGAGTGAGACGGAAATTCACGAAACTAATCTGTTAAGCAATATCAACAATGAAGTCTATTTTTGTAATGTGTTAAATGAAATACCATTGGATCTTAAGGACATTAAAGTACATCAAGAGAGCGATGAAGAGTGTAAGAAAATCATTGAAAGCATCAAGAATAAGACTAATAATGAAAATTATACCCTGAAAAATGAAGTTTTATTGTTTAAAAAGAAGATTTATTTGCCCAAGAAACTGTTTAGTTTAATATTCGCATTCTATCACAACTCATTAATTGGTGGTCATATGGGAATTTTTAGGACTCAAAGTAAAGTAAATGAAAGTTTTCACCATCCTGAATTAAATGAATTCGTAAAAGGTAAAGTCCGTGAATGTAAGATCTGTCTGATGTCTAAGTCGGAACAACGTAAGTTTGAAGGTCGACTGATATCTGTTCCTGTAACTCAAGCTCTAAACACTGTGTTTATTGACCTAGCTGGACCATTTCCCCGATCAAATAAACTCAATCAGTACATTTTAATTGTGGTCGATGCATTTACCCGTTTTGTATGGTTGTACCCTCTGAAGGATTGCAAGACAAAATTCATCATAGAAAAATTGAAGATAATTTTTGATAGTTTCTCAGTACCCCGAATACTTGTGTCTGATAATGCCAGTTATTTTACATCCAAGGAATTTAAGAAATTCATGTTCAATAACTATGTGGAACACAGAAAGCTAGCTGCGTACAGAGCAAACGGAAATTTGTCGGAACGATATTTGAGGGAGACTAATAATGCTTTACGGAGTTTTTATGGTAATCAACATGATAAATGGGATTCAAATCTGGGACTGATTGCCACAAGTTTGAATACTGCTGTAAATAGTTCGACTAAATCAACTGCTTTTGGTTTAATGTTTGCCCATCCTTGTAACAATGCCCTGACAAACTTATGGAATGTTAATGACATTATTTCGGAGAAGTTAACTCCTGATCAAAGGAGGGAAAATTTGGAAAAAGCCATAAATAACGTCAGAAGAAGTATCGCCAGAAATCAAAGAAGGGAGAGATATAGCTATCCTCGGAGAAACCATCCATTTAAGTTGAATATGGAAGTATACATCAAGACACATTATTTAAGTAATGCAGCAAATAAATTCAGCAAGAAGTTAGCGCCTAGATACGTTGGACCATACGTAATACGCTATTTTCTGAGTGATTCAACAGTACTAGTACAAAATCCTAGCAAGTTAGAAGACGTGAAGAAAATTCATATAATTGACTTAAAGAAGAGTTAAGTAGTGAAGAGGACCAAAAGTAACCAATGTATTGATGGAAGAGGAAATGTGAAAAATGGAATTAAATGGAAGATTACGGAAGACTGAAGCTAAATTGGTCTTTATGAAATGTCTGTAAAGTAGAAGTTAGATTTGTTTAGTTGAAATATTAATTAGTTAAGGGATTTTAGCAAGCTAAGAGGGAATTTGAAATTTTGTAAATTAGTACTGTGGGAGTTGTTTTAGGTTCTTAAGAATTTTTCAAAGTTTTAAAGTGTTTTTAGTAAGAGAGTGTATAAATGTGTATGTATTGGTGAATGTGTGAGTATTTGTGGCAGCAAAAGGTAGTATGAATCTGTATGAATCTAAAATGGAGTCTGAACGTAGTGTATGAGTGGGATTTTTACTAAAAGGACGCACAATAACATTTTGATTAATTTTGCACTTGTGAACAGGGAAAATAACACAGAACACAAAACACTTCACACGAAACACACGAGGGAACATAAAAACAGGGAATATAACACACTGGGATAAATAAATTAAGGGAAAACTATAGAAAAACACGGCACACTGACACAACATAACTAAACAAAACTGCAGAAGTGAAAGTATTTGTCTGGAGTGATGTTGGGAGGGGTCAGTGAACTGTGAGCGGATGTGAAGAGTTCGAACGAGAATTAAATAGGCTTGTCTAAGATCACTTAAGTAATTAAGAGTTTTAAAGAAAGGTTTAATTTTAATGTATAAATTTTGTAAATAAGATTGATAATATTTGAATTGTCATAGGAAAATGAAATGGTTCAAAATGAAAAATTGTGTAGATAGAAGTTGTTGTTTTGAGTAGAAGGTTCTGTAAGGTGCTGTAAACGTGTGGAGGCTATTTGAACTAGGAGTCAGTGTTTGTAGAATTTGTTGATAGGTAGCGCTAGTTGAAATGTCAAACGGAGTTAGAGTTTTACGATTTGTTTTGAAAGGTTTGTTTATGTTCTTTTGTAGAGTAGTTGTTATAAAAGGAAATGTAAATATTAATTTTGAGAAAGAGTGTATAATTTTGTTTATGTAATTTCAAGTTAAGGAGGGGAAATTCTGTACCGATGGAAGTTAATTTTAAATTGAAATTAAACAAAACAAAATCAAATTATTTAATCATTGGCTAGAAAGATTAAGAAAGAGTGTCCAGCAGTTTAAAAGATTTAGTTTGTAGGGTTGGTAGTGGTTAGTGATAACCAAGTTCAAGTTTTGTCAGTTAAATTTGCTCACTGGAAATATGGTCATCTAAGTTGTGGTTGCTGTAGAAAATTACAGAAATCAACCACTTCTTGGTACTACTACTTCTTGTGTAGCTTCTGGGTACTACCACTTCTTGGTACTACCACTTCTTGTGCACCTTCTTATGATTGATCCAGTAGCTTTTGCATGGTATCTGCTAGTGCCAGTTCTGACCATTAAACCAGTGTCTCTGATTAAAGTAAGATCTTTCCACTATTTTATTATTTAGTATAACTTTGGAAGGGACAAATGCATATTTGATTTCATTTGGAAAGTGTATTTTGAGAAATTTGACATCCATAAAATAAATGTATCTTTGGCCTACTCTGTCTTTTAATTTATCTCACTTCTACTGCCAGCTTTAATTAGATTTATCCTAAATTGAAGTATACTACCTAATTGGCCATATGTAGGGGTATAGGGTGTACAAGTTTGTACAAGGGTGTACAAGTTTTACAAGGTTGTACAAGTGTGTACAAGGTTGTACAAGTTGTGTACTGGGTTGTACAAGTGTGTACAAGATTGTATAAGTTTGTACAAGGTTGTACAAGTGTGTACAAGGGTGTACAAGTGTGTACAAATGTGTACAAGTGTGTACAGGGGTGTACAAGTTTGTACAAGGGTGTACAAGTTTTACAAGGTTGTACAAGTGTGTACAAGGTTGTACAAGTTGTGTACAAGGTTATACATGTGTGTACAAGGGTGTACAAGTGTGTACAAGGATGTACAAGTTTGTACAAGGGTGTACAAGTGTGTACGATAAGTAAAAGTGTGTACAAGGGTGTACAAGGTTGTACAAGTGTGTACAAGTGTGTACGATAAGTAAAAGTGTGTACAAGGGTGTACAAGGTTGTACAAGTGTGTACAAGATTGTACAATTGTGTACAAGGCTGTACAAGTGTGTACAAGGTTGTACAAGGTTGTACAAGGATGTACAAGTTTGTACAAGGGTGTACAAGTGTGTACGATAAGTAAAAGTGTGTACAAGGGTGTACAGGTTTGTACAAGGTTGTACAAGGTTGTACAAGTGTGTACAAGGTTTTACAATTGTGTACAAGGTTGTACAAGTGTGTACAAGGTTGTACAAGTGTGTACAAGGTTGTACAAGTGTGTACAACTTGTACAAGTGTGTACAACTTGTACAAGTGTGTACAAGGTTGTACAAGTGTGTACAAGGTTGTACAAGTTTGTACAAGGTTGTACAAGTGTGTACAAGTTTGTACAAGTGTGTACAAGTTTGTACAAGGTTGTACAAATGTGTACAAGGGTGTACAAAAGTGTACAAGGGTGCACAAGTTTGAACAAAGGTGTACAAGTGTGTACAAGCTTGTACAAGTGTGTACAAGCTTGTACAAGTGTGTATAAGGGTGTACAGGTTTGTACAAGGTTGTACAAGTGTGTACAAGGGTGTACAAGTGTGTACAAGGTTGTACAAGTGTGTACAAGCTTGTGCAAGTGTGTACAAGGGTGTAAAGTGTGTACAAGGTTGTACAAGTTTTTACATGGTTGTACAAGTGTGTACAAGGTTGTATAAGTGTGTACAAGGTTGTACAAGTGTGTACAAGCTTGTACAAGTGTGTACAAGGTTGTACAAGTGTGTACAAGGTTGTACAAGTGCGTACAAGGTTGTACAAGTGTGTACAAGGTTGTACAAGTGTGTACAAGGTTGTACAAGTGTGTACAAGGTTGTACAAGTGTGTACAAGGTTGTACAAGTGTGTACAAGGTTGTACAAGTGTGTACAAGGTTGTACAAGTGTGTACAAGGTTGTACAAGTTTTTACAAGGTTGTACAAGTGTGTACAAGGTTGTACAAGTGTGTACAAGCTTTTACAAGTGTGTACAAGGGTGTACAAGTGTGTACAAGTTTGTACAAGTTTGTACAAGGTTGTACAAGTGTGTACAAGGTTATACAATTGTGTACAAGGTTGTACAAGTGTGTACAAGGTTGTACAAGTGTGTACAAGCTTTTACAAGTGTGTACAAGGGTGTACAAGTGTGTACAAGTTTGTACAAGTTTGTACAAGGTTGTACAAGTGTGTAAAAGGTTGTACAAGTGTGTACAAGGTTGTACAAGTGTGTACAAGGTTGTACAAGTGTGTACAAGGTTGTACAAGTGTGTACAAGGTTGTACAAGTGTGTACAAGTTTTTAAATTGTGTACATGGGTGTACAATTGTGTACAAGGCTGTACAAGTGTGTACAAGGTTGTACAAGTGTGTACAAGGTTGTAACAGGGGGTACAAGTTTGTACAAGTGTGTACAAGGTTGTACAACTGTGTACAAGGGTGTACAGGTTTGTACAATGTTGTACAAGTGTACAAGTTTGTACAAGGTTGTACAAGTGTGTACAAGGGTGTACAAGTGTGTACAAGGGTGCACAAGTGTGTACAAGGGTGTACAATCGTGTACAAGCTTGTACAAGTTTGTACAAGGTTGTACAAGTGTGTACAAGGTTGTACAAGTGTGTACAAGGTTGTACAAGTGTGTACAACTTGTACAAGTGTGTACAAGCTTGTACAAGTGTGTACAAGTGTGTACAAGCTTGTACAAGTGTGTACAAGGTTGTACAAGTGTGTACAAGGTTGTACAAGTTTGTACAAGGTTGTACAAGTGTGTACAAGTTTGTACAAGTGTGTACAAGCTTGTACAAGTGTGTACAAGGGTGTACAGGTTTGTACAAGGTTGTACAAGTGTGTACAAGGGTGTACAAGTATGTACAATAATGTACAAGTTTGTACAAGTGTGTACAAGTTTGTAAAAGGTTGTACAAGTGTGTACAAGGGTGTACAAGTGTGTACAAGGTTGTACAAGTGTGTACAAGCTTGTACAAGTGTGTACAAGGGTGTACAAGTGTGTACAAGGTTGTACAAGTTTTTACATGGTTGTACAAGTGTGTACATGGTTGTACAAGAATGTACAAGGTTGTACAAGTGTGTACAAGGTTGTACAAGTGTGTACAAGGTTGTACAAGTGTGTACAAGGTTGTACAAGTGTGTACAAGGTTGTACAAGTGTGTACAAGGTTGTACAAGTGTGTACAAGGTTGTACAAGTGTGTACAAGGTTGTACAAGTGTGTACAAGGTTGTACAAGTGTGTACAAGGTTGTACAAGTGTGTACAAGGTTGTACAAGTGTGTACAAGGCTGTACAATTGTGTACAAGGTTGTACAAGTGTGTACAAGGTTGTACAAGTGTGTACAAGGTTGTACAATTGTGTACAAGGCTGTACAAGTGTGTACAAGGTTGTACAAGTGTGTACAAGGCTGTACAAGTGTGTACAAGGCTGTACAATTGTGTACAAGGTTGTACAAGTGTGTACAAGGTTGTACAAGTGTGTACAAGGTTGTACAATTGTGTACAAGACTGTACAAGTGTGTACAAAGTTGTGCAAGTGTGTACAAGGTTCTACAAGTGTGTACAAGGTTGTACAATTGTGTACAAGGTTGTACAAGTGGTTACAAGGTTGTACAAGTGTGTACAAGGGTGTACAATCGTGTACAAGGATGTACAAGTTTGTACAAGATTGTACAAGTGTGTACTGGGTTGTACAAGTGTGTACAAGATTGTATAAGTTTGTACAAGGTTGTACAAGTGTGTACAAGGGTGTACAAGTGTGTACAAATGTGTACAAGTGTGTACAGGGGTGTACAAGTTTGTACAAGGGTGTACAAGTTTTACAAGGTTGTACAAGTGTGTACAAGGTTGTACAAGTTGTGTACTGGGTTGTACAAGTGTGTACAAGATTGTATAAGTTTGTACAAGGTTGTACAAGTGTGTACAAGGGTGTACAAGTGTGTACAAATGTGTACAAGTGTGTACAGGGGTGTACAAGTTTGTACAAGGGTGTACAAGTTTTACAAGGTTGTACAAGTGTGTACAAGGTTGTACAAGTTGTGTACAAGGTTATACATGTGTGTACAAGGGTGTACAAGTGTGTACAAGGATGTACAAGTTTGTACAAGGGTGTACAAGTGTGTACGATAAGTAAAAGTGTGTACAAGGGTGTACAAGGTTGTACAAGTGTGTACAAGTGTGTACGATAAGTAAAAGTGTGTACAAGGGTGTACAAGGTTGTACAAGTGTGTACAAGATTGTACAATTGTGTACAAGGCTGTACAAGTGTGTACAAGGTTGTACAAGGTTGTACAAGGATGTACAAGTTTGTACAAGGGTGTACAAGTGTGTACGATAAGTAAAAGTGTGTACAAGGGTGTACAGGTTTGTACAAGGTTGTACAAGGTTGTACAAGTGTGTACAAGGGTGTACAAATGTGTACAAGGATGTAAAAGTTTGTACAAGTGTGTACAAGTTTGTACAAGGTTGTACAAGTGTGTACAAGGTTTTACAATTGTGTACAAGGTTGTACAAGTGTGTACAAGGTTGTACAAGTGTGTACAAGGTTGTACAAGTGTGTACAACTTGTACAAGTGTGTACAAGGTTGTACAAGTGTGTACAAGGTTGTACAAGTTTGTACAAGGTTGTACAAGTGTGTACAAGTTTGTACAAGTGTGTACAAGTTTGTACAAGGTTGTACAAATGTGTACAAGGGTGTACAAAAGTGTACAAGGGTGCACAAGTTTGAACAAAGGTGTACAAGTGTGTACAAGCTTGTACAAGTGTGTACAAGCTTGTACAAGTGTGTATAAGGGTGTACAGGTTTGTACAAGGTTGTACAAGTGTGTACAAGGGTGTACAAGTGTGTACAAGGTTGTACAAGTGTGTACAAGCTTGTACAAGTGTGTACAAGGGTGTAAAGTGTGTACAAGGTTGTACAAGTTTTTACATGGTTGTACAAGTGTGTACAAGGTTGTATAAGTGTGTACAAGGTTGTACAAGTGTGTACAAGGTTGTACAAGTGTGTACAAGGTTGTACAAGTGTGTACAAGGTTGTACAAGTGTGTACAAGGTTGTACAAGTGTGTACAAGGTTGTACAAGTGTGTACAAGGTTGTACAAGTGTGTACAAGGTTGTACAAGTGTGTACAAGGTTGTACAAGTGTGTACAAGGTTGTACAAGTGTGTACAAGGTTGTACAAGTGTGTACAAGGTTGTACAAGTGTGTACAAGGGTGTACAAGTGTGTACAAGGTTGTACAAGTTTTTACAAGGTTGTACAAGTGTGTACAAGGGTGTAAAATCGTGAACAAGGATGTACAAGTTTGTACAAGTTTGTACAAGGTTGTACAAGTGTGTACAAGGATGTACAAGTTTGTACAAGGGTGTACAAGTGTGTACGATAAGTAAAAGTGTGTACAAGGGTGTACAAGGTTGTACAAGTGTGTACAAGGTTGTACAATTGTGTACAAGGCTGTACAACTGTGTACAAGGTTGTACAATTGTGTACAAGGATGTACAAGTGTGTACAAGGTTGTACAAGTGTGTACAAGGTTGTACAAGTGTGTAAAAGTTTGTACAAGTGTGTACAAGTGTGTACGATGTGTAAAAGTTTGTACAAGGGTGTACAAGGTTGTACAAGTGTGTACAAGGTTGCACAATTGCGTACAAGGCTGTACAATTTTGTACAAGGCTGTACAAGTGTGTACAAGGCTGTACAAGTGTGTACAAGGTTGTACAATTGTGTACAAGGCTGTACAATTGTGTACAAGGTTGTACAAGTGTGTACAAGGTTGTACAAGTGTGTACAAGGTTGTACAATTGTGTACAAGGCTGTACAAGTGTGTACAAGGTTGTACAAGTGTGTACAAGGTTGTACAAGTGTGTACAAGGTTGTACAATTGTGTGTCAGGTTGTACAAGTGTGTACAAGGTTGTACAAGTGTGTACAAGGGTGTACAATCGTGTACAAGGATGTACAAGTTTGTACAAGTTTGTACAAGTTTGTACAAGGTTGTACAAGTGTGTACAAGGATGTACAAGTTTGTACAAGGGAGTACAAGTTTGTACAAGATTGTACAAGTGTGTACTGGGTTGTACAAGTTTGTACAAGATTGTATAAGTTTGTACAAGGTTGTACAAGTGTGTACAAGGGTGTACAAGTGTGTACAAATGTGTACAAGTTTTACAAGGTTGTACAAGTGTGTACAAGGTTGTACAAGTTGTGTACAAGGTTGTACATGTGTGTACAAGGGTGTACAAGTTTTTACAAGGCTGTACAAGTGTGTACAAGGTTGTACAAGGTTGTACAAGGCTGTACAAGTGTGTACAAGGTTGTACAAGGTTGTACAAGTGTGTACAAGGGTGTACAAGTTTTTACAAGGTTGTACAAGTGTGTACAAGGTTGTACAAGTGTGTACAAGGCTGTACAATTGTGTACAAGGTTGTACAAGTGTGTACAAGGTTGTACAAGTGTGTACAAGGTTGTACAATTGTGTACAAGGCTGTACAAGTGTGTACAAGGTTGTACAAGTGTGTACAAGGCTGTACAATTGTTTACAAGGTTGTACAAGTGTGTACAAGGTTGTACAAGTGTGTACAAGGTTGTACAATTGTGTACAAGGCTGTACAAGTTTGTTCAAGGTTGTACAAGTGTGTACAAGGTTGTACAAGTGTGTACAAGGGTGTACAATTGTGTACAAGGATGTTCAAGTGTGTACAAGGTTGTACAAGTGTGTACAAGGTTGTACAAGTGTGTACAAGGTTGTACAAGTTTGTACAAGGTTGTACAAGTGTGTACAAGTTTGTACAAGTGTGTACAAGCTTGTACAAGTGTGTACAAGGGTGTACAGGTTTGTACAAGGTTGTACAGGTGTGTACAAGGGTGTACAAGTATGTACAATAATGTACAAGTTTGTACAAGTGTGTACAAGTTTGTAAAAGGTTGTACAAGTGTGTACAAGGGTGTACAAGTGTGTACAAGGTTGTACAAGTGTGTACAAGCTTGTACAAGTGTGTACAAGGGTGTACAAGCTTGTACAAGTGTGTACAAGGGTGTACAAGTGTGTACAAGGTTGTACAAGTTTTTACATGGTTGTACAAGTGTGTACATGGTTGTACAAGAATGTACAAGGTTGTACAAGTGTGTACAAGGTTGTACAAGTGTGTACAAGGTTGTACAAGTTTGTACAAGGTTGTACAAGTGTGTACAAGGTTGTACAAGTGTGTACAAGGTTGTACAAGTGTGTACAAGGTTGTACAAGTGTGTACAAGGTTGTACAAGTGTGTACAAGGTTGTACAAGTGTGTACAAGGTTGTACAAGTGTGTACAAGGCTGTACAATTGTGTACAAGGTTGTACAAGTGTGTACAAGGTTGTACAAGTGTGTACAAGGTTGTACAATTGTGTACAAGGCTGTACAAGTGTGTACAAGGTTGTACAAGTGTGTACAAGGCTGTACAAGTGTGTACAAGGCTGTACAATTGTGTACAAGGTTGTACAAGTGTGTACAAGGTTGTACAAGTGTGTACAAGGTTGTACAATTGTGTACAAGACTGTACAAGTGTGTACAAAGTTGTGCAAGTGTGTACAAGGTTGTACAAGTGTGTACAAGGTTGTACAATTGTGTACAAGGTTGTACAAGTGGTTACAAGGTTGTACAAGTGTGTACAAGGGTGTACAATCGTGTACAAGGATGTACAAGTTTGTACAAGATTGTACAAGTGTGTACTGGGTTGTACAAGTGTGTACAAGATTGTATAAGTTTGTACAAGGTTGTACAAGTGTGTACAAGGGTGTACAAGTGTGTACAAATGTGTACAAGTGTGTACAGGGGTGTACAAGTTTGTACAAGGGTGTACAAGTTTTACAAGGTTGTACAAGTGTGTACAAGGTTGTACAAGTTGTGTACTGGGTTGTACAAGTGTGTACAAGATTGTATAAGTTTGTACAAGGTTGTACAAGTGTGTACAAGGGTGTACAAGTGTGTACAAATGTGTACAAGTGTGTACAGGGGTGTACAAGTTTGTACAAGGGTGTACAAGTTTTACAAGGTTGTACAAGTGTGTACAAGGTTGTACAAGTTGTGTACAAGGTTATACATGTGTGTACAAGGGTGTACAAGTGTGTACAAGGATGTACAAGTTTGTACAAGGGTGTACAAGTGTGTACGATAAGTAAAAGTGTGTACAAGGGTGTACAAGGTTGTACAAGTGTGTACAAGTGTGTACGATAAGTAAAAGTGTGTACAAGGGTGTACAAGGTTGTACAAGTGTGTACAAGATTGTACAATTGTGTACAAGGCTGTACAATTGTGTACAAGGTTGTACAAGGTTGTACAAGGATGTACAAGTTTGTACAAGGGTGTACAAGTGTGTACGATAAGTAAAAGTGTGTACAAGGGTGTACAGGTTTGTACAAGGTTGTACAAGGTTGTACAAGTGTGTACAAGGGTGTACAAATGTGTACAAGGATGTAAAAGTTTGTACAAGTGTGTACAAGTTTGTACAAGGTTGTACAAGTGTGTACAAGGTTTTACAATTGTGTACAAGGTTGTACAAGTGTGTACAAGGTTGTACAAGTGTGTACAAGGTTGTACAAGTGTGTACAACTTGTACAAGTGTGTACAAGGTTGTACAAGTGTGTACAAGGTTGTACAAGTTTGTACAAGGTTGTACAAGTGTGTACAAGTTTGTACAAGTGTGTACAAGTTTGTACAAGGTTGTACAAATGTGTACAAGGGTGTACAAAAGTGTACAAGGGTGCACAAGTTTGAACAAAGGTGTACAAGTGTGTACAAGCTTGTACAAGTGTGTACAAGCTTGTACAAGTGTGTATAAGGGTGTACAGGTTTGTACAAGGTTGTACAAGTGTGTACAAGGGTGTACAAGTGTGTACAAGGTTGTACAAGTGTGTACAAGCTTGTACAAGTGTGTACAAGGGTGTAAAGTGTGTACAAGGTTGTACAAGTTTTTACATGGTTGTACAAGTGTGTACAAGGTTGTATAAGTGTGTACAAGGTTGTACAAGTGTGTACAAGGTTGTACAAGTGTGTACAAGGTTGTACAAGTGTGTACAAGGTTGTACAAGTGTGTACAAGGTTGTACAAGTGTGTACAAGGTTGTACAAGTGTGTACAAGGTTGTACAAGTGTGTACAAGGTTGTACAAGTGTGTACAAGGTTGTACAAGTGTGTACAAGGTTGTACAAGTGTGTACAAGGTTGTACAAGTGTGTACAAGGGTGTACAAGTGTGTACAAGGTTGTACAAGTTTTTACAAGGTTGTACAAGTGTGTACAAGGGTGTAAAATCGTGAACAAGGATGTACAAGTTTGTACAAGTTTGTACAAGGTTGTACAAGTGTGTACAAGGATGTACAAGTTTGTACAAGGGTGTACAAGTGTGTACGATAAGTAAAAGTGTGTACAAGGGTGTACAAGGTTGTACAAGTGTGTACAAGGTTGTACAATTGTGTACAAGGCTGTACAACTGTGTACAAGGTTGTACAATAGTGTACAAGGATGTACAAGTGTGTACAAGGTTGTACAAGTGTGTACAAGGTTGTACAAGTGTGTAAAAGTTTGTACAAGTGTGTACAAGTGTGTACGATGTGTAAAAGTTTGTACAAGGGTGTACAAGGTTGTACAAGTGTGTACAAGGTTGCACAATTGCGTACAAGGCTGTACAATTTTGTACAAGGCTGTACAAGTGTGTACAAGGCTGTACAAGTGTGTACAAGGTTGTACAATTGTGTACAAGGCTGTACAATTGTGTACAAGGTTGTACAAGTGTGTACAAGGTTGTACAAGTGTGTACAAGGTTGTACAATTGTGTACAAGGCTGTACAAGTGTGTACAAGGTTGTACAAGTGTGTACAAGGTTGTACAAGTGTGTACAAGGTTGTACAATTGTGTGTCAGGTTGTACAAGTGTGTACAAGGTTGTACAAGTGTGTACAAGGGTGTACAATCGTGTACAAGGATGTACAAGTTTGTACAAGTTTGTACAAGTTTGTACAAGGTTGTACAAGTGTGTACAAGGATGTACAAGTTTGTACAAGGGAGTACAAGTTTGTACAAGATTGTACAAGTGTGTACTGGGTTGTACAAGTTTGTACAAGATTGTATAAGTTTGTACAAGGTTGTACAAGTGTGTACAAGGGTGTACAAGTGTGTACAAATGTGTACAAGTTTTACAAGGTTGTACAAGTGTGTACAAGGTTGTACAAGTTGTGTAAAAGGTTGTACATGTGTGTACAAGGGTGTACAAGTTTTTACAAGGCTGTACAAGTGTGTACAAGGTTGTACAAGGTTGTACAAGGCTGTACAAGTGTGTACAAGGTTGTACAAGGTTGTACAAGTGTGTACAAGGGTGTACAAGTTTTTACAAGGTTGTACAAGTGTGTACAAGGTTGTACAAGTGTGTACAAGGCTGTACAATTGTGTACAAGGTTGTACAAGTGTGTACAAGGTTGTACAAGTGTGTACAAGGTTGTACAATTGTGTACAAGGCTGTACAAGTGTGTACAAGGTTGTACAAGTGTGTACAAGGCTGTACAATTGTTTACAAGGTTGTACAAGTGTGTACAAGGTTGTACAAGTGTGTACAAGGTTGTACAATTGTGTACAAGGCTGTACAAGTTTGTTCAAGGTTGTACAAGTGTGTACAAGGTTGTACAAGTGTGTACAAGGGTGTACAATTGTGTACAAGGATGTTCAAGTGTGTACAAGGTTGTACAAGTGTGTCCAAGGATGTACAAGTTTGTACAAGGGCTGTACAAGTGTGTACGATGTGTAAAAGTTTGTACAAGGGTGTACAAGTTTGTACAAGTGTGTACAAGGTTGTACAATTGTGTACAAGGCTGTACAAGTGTGTACAAGGTTGTACAATTTTGTACAAGGCTGTACAAGTGTGTACAAGGTTGTACAAGTGTGTACAAGGCTGTACAATTGTGTACAAGGTTGTACAAGTGTGTACAAGGTTGTACAAGTGTGTACAAGGTTGTACAATTGTGTACAAGGCTGTACAAGTGTGTACAAGGTTGTACAAGTGTGTACAAGGTTGTACAAGTGTGTACAAGGTTGTACAATTGTGTACAAGGTTGTACAAGTGTGTACAAGGTTGTACAAGTGTGTACAAGGGTGTACAAGTGTGTACAAGGTTGTACAAGTGTGTACAAGCTTTTACAAGTGTGTACAAGGGTGTACAAGTGTGTACAAGTTTGTACAAGTTTGTACAAGGTTGTACAAGTGTGTACAAGGTTATACAATTGTCTACAAGGTTGTACAAGTGTGTACAAGGTTGTACAAGTGTGTACAAGCTTTTACAAGTGTGTACAAGGGTGTACAAGTGTGTACAAGTTTGTACAAGTTTGTACAAGGTTGTACAAGTGTGTACAAGGTTGTACAAGTGTGTACAAGGTTGTACAAGTGTGTACAAGGTTGTACAAGTGTGTACAAGGTTGTACAAGTGTGTACAAGTTTTTAAATTGTGTACATGGGTGTACAATTGTGTACAAGGCTGTACAAGTGTGTACAAGGTTGTACAAGTGTGTACAAGGTTGTAACAGGGGGTACAAGGTTGTACAAGTGTGTACAAGGTTGTACAAGTGTGTACAAGGGTGTACAGGTTTGTACATTGTTGTACAAGTGTACAAGTTTGTACAAGGTTGTACAAGTGTGTACAAGGGTGTACAAGTGTGTACAAGGGTGCACAAGTGTGTACAAGGGTGTACAATCGTGTACAAGCTTGTACAAGTGTGTACAAGGGTGTACAGGTTTGTACAAGGTTGTACAAGTGTGTACAAGGGTGTACAAATGTGTACAAGGATGAAAAGGTTGTACAAGTTTGTACAAGTTTGTACAAGGTTGTACAAGTGTGTACAAGGTTGTACAGGTGTGTACAAGGTTGTACAAGTGTGTACAACTTGTACAAGTGTGTACAAGCTTGTACAAGTGTGTACAAGGTTGTACAAGTGTGTACAAGGTTGTACAAGTTTGTACAAGGTTGTACAAATGTGTACAAGTTTGTACAAGTGTGTACAAGTTTGTACAAGGTTGTACAAATGTGTACAAGGGTGTACAAAAATGTACAAGGGTGCACAAGTTTGAACAAGGGTGTACAAGTGTGTACAAGCTTGTACAAGTGTGTACAAGCTTGTACAAGTGTGTACAAGGGTGTACAGGTTTGTACAAGGTTGTACAAGTGTGTACAAGGGTGTACAAGTATGTACAATAATGTACAAGTTTGTACAAGTGTGTACAAGTTTGTAAAAGGTTGTACAAGTGTGTACAAGGGTGTACAAGTGTGTACAAGTGTGTACAAGGTTGTACAAGTGTGTACAAGCTTGTACAAGTGTGTACAAGGGTGTACAAGTGTGTACAAGGTTGTACAAGTTTTTACATGGTTGTACAAGTGTGTACAAGGTTGTACAAGTGTGTACAAGGTTGTACAAGTTTGTACAAGGTTGTACAAGTGTGTACAAGGTTGTACAAGTGTGTACAAGGTTGTACAAGTTTGTACAAGGTTGTACAAGTGTGTACAAGGTTGTACAAGTGTGTACAAGGTTGTACAAGTGTGTACAAGGTTGTACAAGTGTGTACAAGGTTGTACAAGTGTGTACAAGGTTGTACAAGTGTGTACAAGGTTGTACAAGTGTGTACAAGGTTGTACAAGTGTGTACAAGGTTGTACAAGTGTGTAAAAGGTTGTACAAGTGTGTACAAGGTTGTACAAGTGTGTAAAGGTTGTACAAGTGTGTACAAGGGTGTACAAGTGTGTACAAGGTTGTACAAGTTTTTACAAGGTTGTACAAGTGTGTACAAGGGTGTAAAATCGTGTACAAGGATGTACAAGTTTGTACAAGTTTGTACAAGGTTGTACAAGTGTGTACAAGGATGTACAAGTTTGTACAAGTTTGTACAAGTTTGTACAAGTTTTTACAAGTTTGTACAAGGTTGTACAAGTGTGTACAAGGATGTACAAGTGTGTACAAGGATGTACAAGTTTGTACAAGGGTGTACAAGTGTGTACGATAAGTAAAAGTGTGTACAAGGGTGTACAAGGTTGTACAAGTGTGTACAAGGTTGTACAATTGTGTACAAGGCTGTACAACTGTGTACAAGGTTGTACAATTGTGTACAAGGCTGTACAAGTGTGTACAAGGTTGTACAAGTGTGTACAAGGTTGTACAAGTGTGTACAAGGTTGTACAAGTGTGTACAAGGTTGTACAAGTGTGTACAAGTTTTTAAATTGTGTACATGGGTGTACAATTGTGTACAAGGCTGTACAAGTGTGTACAAGGTTGTACAAGTGTGTACAAGGTTGTAACAGGGGGTACAAGGTTGTACAAGTGTGTACAAGGTTGTACAAGTGTGTACAAGGGTGTACAGGTTTGTACAATGTTGTACAAGTGTGTACAAGTTTGTACAAGGTTGTACAAGTGTGTACAAGGGTGTACAAGTGTGTACAAGGGTGCACAAGTGTGTACAAGGGTGTACAATCGTGTACAAGCTTGTACAAGTGTGTACAAGGGTGTACAGGTTTGTACAAGGTTGTACAAGTGTGTACAAGGGTGTACAAATGTGTACAAGGATGAAAAGGTTGTACAAGTTTGTACAAGTTTGTACAAGGTTGTACAAGTGTGTACAAGGTTGTAAAAGTGTGTACAAGGTTGTACAAGTGTGTACAAGGTTGTACAAGTGTGTACAACTTGTACAAGTGTGTACAACTTGTACAAGTGTGTACAAGCTTGTACAAGTGTGTACAAGGTTGTACAAGTGTGTACAAGGTTGTACAAGTTTGTACAAGGTTGTACAAGTGTGTACAAGTTTGTACAAGTGTGTACAAGTTTGTACAAGGTTGTACAAATGTGTACAAGGGTGTACAAAGGTGTACAAGGGTGCACAAGTTTGAACAAGGGTGTACAAGTGTGTACAAGCTTGTACAAGTGTGTACAAGCTTGTACAAGTGTGTACAAGGGTGTACAGGTTTGTACAAGGTTGTACAAGTGTGTACAAGGGTGTACAGGTTTGTACAAGGTTGTACAAGTGTGTACAAGGGTGTACAAGTATGTACAATAATGTACAAGTTTGTACAATTGTGTACAAGTTTGTAAAAGGTTGTACAAGTGTGTACAAGGGTGTACAAGTGTGTACAAGGTTGTACAAGTGTGTACAAGCTTGTACAAGTGTGTACAAGGGTGTACAAGTGTGTACAAGGTTGTACAAGTTTTTACATGGTTGTACAAGTGTGTACAAGGTTGTACAAGTGTGTACAAGGTTGTACAAGTGTGTACAAGGTTGTACAAGTGTGTACAAGGTTGTACAAGTGTGTACAAGGTTGTACAAGTGTGTACAAGTGTGTACAAGGTTGTACAAGTGTGTACAAGGTTGTACAAGTGTGTACAAGGTTGTACAAGTGTGTACAAGGTTGTACAAGTGTGTACAAGGTTGTACAAGTGTGTACAAGGTTGTACAAGTGTGTACAAGGTTGTACAAGTGTGTACAAGGTTGTACAAGTGTGTACAAGGTTGTACAAGTGTGTACAAGGTTGTACAAGTGTGTACAAGGTTGTACAAGTGTGTACAAGGGTGTACAAGTGTGTACAAGGTTGTACAAGTTTTTACAAGGTTGTACAAGTGTGTACAAGGGTGTAAAATCGTGTACAAGGATGTACAAGTTTGTACAAGTTTGTACAAGGTTGTACAAGTGTGTACAAGGATGTACAAGTTTGTACAAGTTTGTAAAAGTTTGTACAAGTTTGTACAAGGTTGTACAAGTGTGTACAAGGATGAACAAGTTTGTACAAGGGTGTACAAGTGTGTACGATAAGTAAAAGTGTGTACAAGGGTGTACAAGGTTGTACAAGTGTGTACAAGGTTGTACAATTGTGTACAAGGCTGTACAACTGTGTACAAGGTTGTACAATTGTGTACAAGGCTGTACAAGTGTGTACAAGGTTGTACAAGTGTGTACAAGGTTGTACAAGTGTGTACAAAGATGTACAAGTTTGTACAAGGGTGTACAAGTGTGTACGATGTGTAAAAGTTTGTACAAGGGTGTACAAGGTTGTACAAGTGTGTACAAGGTTGTACAATTGTGTACAAGGCTGTACAAGTGTGTACAAGGTTGTACAATTTTGTACAAGGCTGTACAAGTGTGTACAAGGTTGTACAAGTGTGTACAAGCTTTTACAAGTGTGTACAAGGGTGTACAAGTGTGTACAAGTTTGTACAAGTTTGTACAAGGTTGTACAAGTGTGTACAAGGTTATACAATTGTGTACAAGGTTGTACAAGTGTGTACAAGGTTGTACAAGTGTGTACAAGCTTTTACAAGTGTGTACAAGGGTGTACAAGTGTGTACAAGTTTGTACAAGTTTGTACAAGGTTGTACAAGTGTGTACAAGGTTGTACAAGTGTGTACAAGGTTGTACAAGTGTGTACAAGGTTGTACAAGTGTGTACAAGGTTGTACAAGTGTGTACAAGTTTTTAAATTGTGTACATGGGTGTACAATTGTGTACAAGGCTGTACAAGTGTGTACAAGGTTGTACAAGTGTGTACAAGGTTGTAACAGGGGGTACAAGTTTGTACAAGTGTGTACAAGGTTGTACAAGTGTGTACAAGGGTGTACAGGTTTGTACAATGTTGTACAAGTGTACAAGTTTGTACAAGGTTGTACAAGTGTGTACAAGGGTGTACAAGTGTGTACAAGGGTGCACAAGTGTGTACAAGGGTGTACAATCGTGTACAAGCTTGTACAAGTGTGTACAAGGGTGTACAGGTTTGTACAAGGTTGTACAAATGTGTACAAGGATGTACAAATGTGTACAAGGATGAAAAGGTTGTACAAGTTTGTACAAGTTTGTACAAGGTTGTACAAGTGTGTACAAGGTTGTACAAGTGTGTACAAGGTTGTACAAGTGTGTACAACTTGTACAAGTGTGTACAAGCTTGTACAAGTGTGTACAAGTGTGTACAAGCTTGTACAAGTGTGTACAAGGTTGTACAAGTGTGTACAAGGTTGTACAAGTTTGTACAAGGTTGTACAAGTGTGTACAAGTTTGTACAAGTGTGTACAAGCTTGTACAAGTGTGTACAAGGGTGTACAGGTTTGTACAAGGTTGTACAAGTGTGTACAAGGGTGTACAAGTATGTACAATAATGTACAAGTTTGTACAAGTGTGTACAAGTTTGTAAAAGGTTGTACAAGTGTGTACAAGGGTGTACAAGTGTGTACAAGGTTGTACAAGTGTGTACAAGCTTGTACAAGTGTGTACAAGGTTGTACAAGTGTGTACAAGGTTGTACAAGTTTGTACAAGGTTGTACAAGTGTGTACAAGGTTGTACAAGTGTGTACAAGGTTGTACAAGTGTGTACAAGGTTGTACAAGTGTGTACAAGGTTGTACAAGTGTGTACAAGGTTGTACAAGTGTGTACAAGGTTGTACAAGTGTGTAAAAGGTTGTACAAGTGTGTACAAGGTTGTACAAGTGTGTACAAGGTTGTACAAGTGTGTACAAGGGTGTACAAGTGTGTACAAGGTTGTACAAGTTTTTACAAGGTTGTACAAGTGTGTACAAGGGTGTAAAATCGTGTACAAGGATGTACAAGTTTGTACAAGTTTGTACAAGGTTGTACAAGTGTGTACAAGGATGTACAAGTTTGTACAAGTTTGTACAAGTTTGTACAAGTTTGTACAAGCTTGTACAAGTTTGTACAAGGGCTGTACAAGTGTGTACGATGTGTAAAAGTTTGTACAAGGGTGTACAAGTTTGTACAATTTTGTACAAGGCTGTACAAGTGTGTACAAGGTTGTACAAGTGTGTACAAGGCTCTACAATTGTGTACAAGGTTGTACAAGTGTGTACAAGGCTCTACAATTGTGTACAAGGTTGTACAAGTGTGTACAAGGTTGTACAAGTGTGTACAAGGTTGTACAATTGTGTACAAGGCTGTACAAGTGTGTACAAGGTTGTACAATTGTGTACAAGGCTGTACAATTGTGTACAAGGCTGTACAAGTGTGTAAAAGGTTGTACAAGTGTGTACAAGGTTGTACAAGTGTGTACGAGGTTGTACAATTGTGTACAAGGTTGTACAAGTGTGTACAAGGTTGTACAATTGTGTACAAGGCTGTACAAGTGTGTACAAGGTTGTACAAGGTTGTACAAGTGTGTACAAGGGTGTACAAGTTTTAACAAGGTTGTACAAGTGTGTACAAGGTTGTACAAGTGTGTACAAGGCTGTACAATTGTGTACAAGGTTGTACAAGTGTGTACAAGGTTGTACAAGGTTGTACAATTGTGTACAAGGCTGTACAAGTGTGTACAAGGTTGTACAAGTGTGTACAAGGCTGTACAAGTGTGTACAAGGCTGTACAATTGTGTACAAGGTTGTACAAGTGTGTACAAGGTTGTACAAGTGTGTACAAGGTTGTACAATTGTGTACAAGACTGTACAAGTGTGTACAAAGTTGTGCAAGTGTGTACAAGGTTGTACAAGTGTGTACAAGGTTGTACAAGTGTGTACAAGGTTGTACAATTGTGTACAAGGCTGTACAAGTGTGTACAAGGTTGTACAAGTGTGTACAAGGATGTACAATTGTTTACAAGGTTGTACAAGTGTGTACAAGGTTGTACAAGTGTGTACAAGGTTGTACAATTGTGTACAAGGCTGTACAAGTTTGTTCAAGGTTGTACAAGTGTGTACAAGGTTGTACAAGTGTGTACAAGGGTGTACAATTGTGTACAAGGATGTTCAAGTGTGTACAAGGTTGTACAAGTGTGTACAAGGATGTACAAGTTTGTACAAGGGCTGTACAAGTGTGTACGATGTGTAAAAGTTTGTACAAGGGTGTACAAGTTTGTACAAGTGTGTACAAGGTTGTACAATTGTGTACAAGGCTGTACAAGTGTGTACAAGGTTGTACAATTTTGTACAAGGCTGTACAAGTGTGTACAAGGTTGTACAAGTGTGTACAAGGCTGTACAATTGTGTACAAGGTTGTACAAGTGTGTACAAGGTTGTACAAGTGTGTACAAGGTTGTACAAGTGTGTACAAGGTTGTACAAGTGTGTACAAGGTTGTACAAGTAAGTACAAGGTTGTACAAGTGTGTACAAGGTTGTACAAGTGTGTACAAGGTTGTACAAGTGTGTACAAGGTTGTACAAGTGTGTAAAAGGTTGTACAAGTGTGTACAAGGTTGTACAAGTGTGTACAAGGTTGTACAAGTGTGTACAAGGGTGTACAAGTGTGTACAAGGTTGTACAAGTTTTTACAAGGTTGTACAAGTGTGTACAAGGGTGTAAAATCGTGTACAAGGATGTACAAGTTTGTACAAGTTTGTACAAGGTTGTACAAGTGTGTACAAGGATGTACAAGTTTGTACAAGTTTGTACAAGGTTGTACAAGTGTGTACAAGGTTGTACAAGTGTGTACAAGGTTGTACAATTGTGTACAAGGCTGTACAAGTTTGTTCAAGGTTGTACAAGTGTGTACAAGGTTGTACAAGTGTGTACAAGGGTGTACAATTGTGTACAAGGATGTTCAAGTGTGTACAAGGTTGTACAAGTGTGTACAAGGATGTACAAGTTTGTACAAGGGCTGTACAAGTGTGTACGATGTGTAAAAGTTTGTACAAGGGTGTACAAGTTTGTACAATTTTGTACAAGGCTGTACAAGTGTGTACAAGGTTGTACAAGTGTGTACAAGGCTCTACAATTGTGTACAAGGTTGTACAAGTGTGTACAAGGCTCTACAATTGTGTACAAGGTTGTACAAGTGTGTACAAGGTTGTACAAGTGTGTA
>NW_026543014.1:0-71923 GCF_028750875.1 Macrosteles quadrilineatus | reverse complement strand
GTACAAGGTTGTACAAGTGTGTACAAGGTTGTACAAGTGTGTACAAGGTTGTACAATTGTGTACAAGACTGTACAAGTGTGTACAAAGTTGTGCAAGTGTAAACAAGGTTGTACAAGTGTGTACAAGGTTGTACAATTGTGTACAAGGTTGTACAAGTGTGTACAAGGTTGTACAAGTGTGTACAAGGGTGTACAATCGTGTACAAGGATGTACAAGTTTGTACAAGATTGTACAAGTGTGTACTGGGTTGTACAAGTGTGTACAAGATTGTATAAGTTTGTACAAGGTTGTACAAGTGTGTACAAGGGTGTACAAGTGTGTACAAATGTGTACAAGTGTGTACAGGGGTTATAAACATATGGAAATTTTAAATTTAATTTATTAAATTATTTCTCTTTACTAACAATAGAAAACGTTCGCTGACCCCTCATAGAAATAAAAAGTAAAGATGATCGCAAGATCTCAGGTTCAAGTCACGTTCTCATGGGCAAAGACCTGGCTGAGAACAAGCCAGGCATAGATTGAATTTCGATCTGGAATGCATCGTAGAAGAAATGGTAACCGATGGGAACAATCGACGAGAAACAATATTGTTCCCATCGATTCCAAGAAATGATGCATGCATAGAGAAATTATTTTACTTACGGTCAGCACCACGCCCTCTGGAGGCTGGACATGAGGGGAGAAGCCAATGAGGACGATGATCGGAGATATTCCACCGATGATTGGAGGGTAGGCGTTTCCCGAAGACATCGGGGGAAGAACCAAACATCGAAGGAGGGAAAGGAGGTCTTGGAGACGGAAATGGTTAATCAGTCTTGGAGAGGTCTGAGGAAGTAACACTTCAAAGAAGAAACCGTCGGGAGTCCCGGATCGAGTAGGGACAGTGACTTAGCGGGTTAGTCTGAAGCACCTGTTAAGATCCCGACCAGACTCGAGACCACGAGGACACCACAACCCCACGGCTGTTCTTCAAGACCCAAGGCCACCAGGACACTACCACGCTACCAAGGACCAAAGCGACCCGAAGAAGACGGCCCAGGACGAGCGACCGACGGCGAGAGGAAGGACTGCGCTTCGATCAACCCTTGTGTCCCGAGCGAGCAACCCCGGAGTGTACGCCCGCACCTAAGGAACGCCCCCGGGAACCTTTCAATCGTCGCCCAACTGCCTCGTCTTGTGGTATGTCAAAATATCTTCACTCATTGGTCCTAGTGTGCACAACGTAAATGTGAGGGAAAAACTCCATAAAATATAACAATATATATATATAAAATGAAATAAATAAACTATTAGAAAGAAAGGTTAATTAAAGTAAATATATATAAACAGAGTAAATGAAGTAGAATTACGTTAAAGTTCATATAAATATTAACCCTTAATTAAACTAAAAGGGGTCAACCTAAACTAGAGCCATTTGAAGTTTGAATAAACAGGATTCATATCGAATCCAAATTAAATAAACCTATTAGTTGGACTACATATAGACGTGTATATAATAAAAGAGACAATTTCAAATATGTATAAATAATAAAAATCAGGGTGTTAAACACGTATTTTAAATGTTTGTTTAGTTTATATATATTATTAGAAGGATGCACTAACTTGTATGTAAATATCGGTTTTGATTTAGGATAGGACATTGCAAGTGTTTACAACTTATATTTTAAATACATTTAAGTGTCAAGGGAAATATTTCATTTCATATCATTATACAGATAATAAACAAAAAAAATAGGGTGTAAATATTCAATCATATAATTTCATTTGTATTTGTGTTTTTGCTATTCTCAATTATTATTATCGCTGTGTAACAATTATTTACTCTTTATTAACTCTTTATTTTATGTACTTATTTTATGTGTGCACATTTAGTTAGACTTATTAAATCATAGTATTATACTGCACTGGGGTTCACTTATTCCACGATCCTAGAGGTCCTCCATTTAGTGAGTACTCTACCCTAGCTACATTTTCCCCCTTTGAAGTAAGTTTTGTTTGGTGAAAGTTTTCGTAAGTTTCTTTTACCTCTACAGAAGAGTAGAGGCTAGAGAGCTTTACATGGTGGTTTGCGCCGTTTTGATTTAATTATCAAGGAATAAGTGAACTCAGTGATAGTGCATGTGTTAGTCTTAAGAGGGTTGTATGCTATATTAATATAAGATATCTATTACTACAAATGGTTATTTAAGATTATCAAATGTGTATGTTTATTTAAATATTTCAACAAAGTGTTACAAATTAGGGCCAAATTAGGGTCAACTTACATAAAACGCTCTTTTACTAATTAATTAATTAACTTCCCCAAATAATTAAATTCACTAAGTCTATACCCAATAATAATTATTTTACCATAAAAATGACATGAGTGAAGATAGGGCAATAACCTTGACATTACAAAAGGACGTTTACCGACTCAGTAAAGAAGAACTTCAAAACACTTTAACTAAATTCAACATAAAATATAGGGATAGTGACACTGTAGCTGATCTTAGACCAATAATTGCCGACTTAAAATCCTACATAAAACACAACCTAACCGAAGAGAAAAAACACATACTTAGGAAACTATTAGGAAGACAATATCTCACGAACGTAGAATTAATCAAATACCCAGGTCTACTCCGAGTACAAAATTTTATAGAGGATAGGGACAATTTATACGACACCGCTGAAGATCAAACCGAAGAAGCAGAGTACGAGGAAATTCACTTCCAATTAGGACCGGAACAAGCAAAAATGGCAGATAGGAAAGAAAAACTTCCCCTAATATCCGCGGGAACATATCACGGGCTACCAACTGAAAATCCTAACGAATTTTTAGACCGATATGAACTTGCGGCTCTGTCGAATCATTGGCAGGAAGAAACTAAACTTAATCTATTTCCAGCTCATTTAACCGGCACAGCCCTTTCGTGGTACAAACATCAGATCAGAAACAACGCACCGGTAAATTGGAACAATCTCAAAGAAACATTTGTATCTACATTCACCCCGGCAGCGCAGGCAACAAATCTACAAAACATTTTAGATAAAAAAATTCAAGGGAAAGATCAACCAGTTATTGCTTATTATTTCGAAATTTTAACCTTGTGTAGGCGGTACGACCCCGAAATCACAGACAAACGTATCGCGCAATACATAATCCAAGGATTAAAGCCGGAATTTTGTGACAAAATTGTTACCGAACCCTGTGACACGCTCGAAGACCTCGAGAAAAGCCTAAAGAAGGTCGAATTACAACTAGAAATTAAGGCAGCAAATAGGGAAAAGCACAGTAGATTAGATGCCCATGCCCCAAGCCAAAGCAATATTAGCACAGGTAACAGGACGGAAGAAATACATCTACTTCAAGAAGAAATAAAAAGCTTGAAGGAGCAAATCAACAACATGGCCATCCACCACAACCCTCAACAACAAAGGCAGCCATCAACTAGCTACCAACAACAGAGGGTCAACAACGACAGGGGAATGCGGAACTACACACACTCAGCACCTCCACCCACGCATCGCGGCCCAGCTGGCAGCACGGCACCCTGGCAAGGTCGTAGCTACAACACCAACATGCAGACACACTACAGGGGTAGGAACATGTTCTGCCAAATCTGCAAGAGAAACAACCATGACACCCACCAATGCAGATTCAGGTCCTACACACCAGTCCACCACTCCACCAACACCAGGAAATACTGCGACCACTGCAAGATGACCAACCACTCGAGAGAAGAATGCTTCCGACTAAAACCTAAAATGTACAAAAATGACCGAACCCAACAAAAAAACTAATTAGAAGGGGGCCTTTCCATACTAACAACACAGGAAGGTCTCCTCAACCATTCAGTATTAGGCCACAAAATACCCAAAATACATATTTTGAAATTACAAATTACGAACAAGAATTCCCTACCATACAAACTTCTAAACACATGAAACAACATAAAAGACAGATAAAAATTGAGGATGAGAAGAAAGAGGATAGATCGAGACACTACACTAGAACAGAAGAAAATTCTAGAGAAAGTAGAGGATCGAAGATAGACCAAAGAAATTGGAGAACTCGTTCGACCTTAGAACCATTGTTTGATAGGACGACACATTGGAAGAGAGAAACGGATAAAGGATGTTACGAAGATAAGAAGAGGAATGAGAAGAAGATGACAGAAGAGAAGAAGAAGGCAGAAGAGGATAAGAAGAAGAATGAAGAGGAAGTGAAGGGGGCTGATATAGAACGAGATGAAATTTTAGGAGAACAAGATAAGAAGAAAATCTGCAAAGAATTAGAAGAACAGGAAGAACAACACATTGTTAACGGTTGTGAGATGCAACGTATAGCTCCCGACAGAATACACAAGACAAGGAAGAATCGAAGATCAGAAGATAAGGAGATATACGAAACACTATTCAAGATGGGAAGACAGGAAAATAACACGGTTCCAGTTTTGACGTTAAATGCTAAGTTAACAAACCATCATAACGAAGTAATACAGTGCATAGTAGATACGGGATGTAATATTAGCTTAATAAATTCAAAACTAGTAAATGAAGGGAACATTATTAAAAGTCAAACACCTAATGTGTTATCAGCAAATAGTACACCAATAAACATTTTAGGGACAACAGAAATCATGTTGGAAATAGATAACATAATTATTAGAGAGACACTTTACGTGTCACCGGATATAATTAATGACATAATTTTAGGCAACCGATTCTTAAACAAGAACAAACTTGAGCTAAATTACAACACAAAAGAAATCATTTTCAATTTAGGTGACTACAAACACAAAATTAAAATGAACAAGAAGTGGTTATTTCAAATTGAAAATGTAAACTGTCATTTCACAACTCAATCTGACAAACAAAACATTATCGATATTAAATGTGATAGGGACCTGATTATTGCTCCACATCAACACATAAGGGTAGAACTAAAGGCAAATGTTAGTAAGGAAGCAGTTTTTGAACAAGAAAAATCTTTAAAAGAAAAGAAGAAATTAAATGTCATATTTATCTCATAGAAGGAAATAAATATTTAAATATCTACAATGCTTCAAATACCCACAAACATATAAATGCCAACACAACATTAGGTTACTGCACAGATGAAATTACTGTTAGCGTGCATCACACAAATAAACATACCCAGGAGATAATTCATCCAAGAAATCCAAACAAACAAATTCTTAAGGATAAAGATAACGTAAATTTCAACATCTCTCCCCACTTAACAACAGATCAACACAATCAGGTCGTTAAAATGCTAAAAAAATATTCCGATATGTTCACTACAAATATCAAGGATCTAACCCCTGCAAATTTACCACCAGTATCGCTAGAAACAATTCCCAACGCCCAACCAGTAAATTCACCTCCGTATAAACAAAATAAACAAGAGCGAGATGAACTAAATAAATTATTAGATGAACTGTTAGAAGCCGATATTTTAGAAGAATGCCCGGATTTCTGTGAATACGCAAGCCCAGTATTTATAACACGGAACAAGGACAAATCTCCACGTCTTGTTGGCGACATGAGGAAAGTTAACCAAATTTTAAAACCATGTATTTATCCCACTCCATCCGTAAACTTGGTACTAAACAGCTTAAATAATGCCAACACGTTCACTAAATTAGATTTAAAGGGCGCATACCACCAATTATTGGTACGAGAACAAGATAGACAATTATTAACGATTAAAACTCAGGACAGACTACTTAGATACAAAAGGCTTACCATGGGATTAAAAGTATCTTCAGCATTATTTAGTAAAGCGATCCTAGCTTTATTAAACAAACACCTATACAATAAAGTCGTTTGCTACATTGACGATGTTATTGTTTACGGGAAATCGTTTGAACAAGATCTACAAAATTTGGAAACAGTCTTAAAAATTCTACACGAAGCTAACTTGAAATTAAATACACAAAAATGTAAATTTTTATATGAACAAGTGGACATCTTGGGATACACCGTAACAAACCAGGGAATATTACCTCAAAAATCTACAGTCACAGCCATTCAAGACTTTAAAAGACCAAATTGTATTAGAAAAGTTAGGCAATTTTTAGGCTCATCATCATTTTTCCGAAAACATATAAAAAATTATGCTGACATAACCTTACCTCTTACAAACTTAATTAAAGACTCGAACAAAAACATAGCATTCACGTGGACAGAGGACTGTGAAAAAGCATTCACAAAAATTAAGGAGATACTAACAAACCCACCCCTATTAAAACATTGGAATGATGATTGGGAAGCATCAATCTATGTAGATTCAAGTTTAAGCGCACTTGGTGCTTGTCTTACTCAAACAAATCCGGAGACGGGCAAGCAACATCCGATCGCTTATTTATCAAAAAAGTATACGGACACACAACAACGGTATTCAAACGCCGAAAGAGAAATGATGAGTTTAGTTTATGCAGTAAATTATTGGAGAGAATTCACATTAGGACGGAAAACTACTATTTACACAGACTGTCAAGCTCTAGTGCACTACAAAAATTTCAAACACACGTCTTCTCGACTAAACAGATTAGCGTTATCACTGGTCGATTATGACATTGATGTAAAGTACAAAACGGGCACAAGTAACTCATTAGCCGACAGTCTCTCAAGAAACCCACCTCAAGACATACTTGACGAAGATCCCTTTGAAATTATTCTAAACTTAGAAGAAATCAAGACAGAAAACTTTGAAGAATTACAATCTAAAGACCCATATTTAAAACAAGTAAAATTAGCAAAAATTTCACCTGAAGCAGTTACTAAAAAGATTAGAAGCCAAAGTAGGAAATATGAAGAGAGAGATGGCTTATTATACTACAAACAGTTTAACGGCAAGACAAATGACTATTTACTTGCAATACCACGTGAAAAGGTGAATGACATTTTAAAAATCTTCCATGACAATGTTTATTCAGGAGGACATTTTTCAAGCTTCAAGACTACAAAAAAGATCAAGCAACGTTATCACTGGCCGGAGATGACAAAAGATATTCAAAATTACACAGACACATGTGTACAGTGCCAATTAAAACGAACACCCACTTATAAACAATATGACAAGCTAACACCACAAGTTCCCCCCACCACCCCTTTTGAAAGACTAATAATCGATTATATGGGACCAATCACCCAAAGTAGAGGTTACAAGTATATTTTAATGATTACTTGCCCAACCACGAGAATGGTTTTTGCAAAATGTACCCGATCTGCTGATGCGAAAACAACTGCAAACGTTTTACTCGATTTATTTTGTCAATACGGCTGTCCTAAAGTCATAACGCACGACCAAGGAACCCATTTCATGGGAAATGTACTCAAGGAACTTTTATTAAGTTTAGGCATAGCTCAACGCGCCAGCCCACCATATATGTACAGAATACAAGGGTTGACGGAGAGAATGAACTTAATTTTCAAAAAAACAATTAGTCACTATATTGAAAATGAACCAAATAAATGGTCAGATTATGTGCGCTACGCTACATTTAGCTACAACACTACTGTAAACAAAAGTACTGGATATTCACCGTTTTATTTAATGTACGGCCGTGAAGCAAATCTCCCATCAGACTACATGTATATTCATAAAGATCAAGACCCAGATATCGTCAAAGAGATAAGAAATATTCAAAAGGTACGCAAGGAGATTCCACAAATTCTTCAAAAGGCTCAAGAAACCCAGAAAAAATATTTTGACGCCACAAAACGAGATTTACAACTACAAATCGGAGATGAAGTACTAGTACAAAATCCCCCAGACTTTAAAGGCGAATACAACAAATTTAACAACATTTATAGAGGACCATACTTCATTACGGATAAAATTAATGACACAACTTATATGGTGTTACTTGAAAGGAGAGGCAAAATGGTGAATCAACCTGTACATATTACAAGAATGAAACCATTTCACCGTAGATAGTTTAAAAATTCTTATACGTGTAAAAATATTCCTCCAGATCTCACGCGCACACATCACTTTCTCACACCTTAAAATTAAAGCGTATAAATACGCCGGAATAGAATTCCTTGACTTATAGTATTCATAACTATAGAAACCTGCGCCAGCGGTTAAATTACGACCAAAGTCGTAAAAAGCAGCTTAACTAGGGTTGGTTGGCGAGGAAAAGATGGGCAGCCACCTTTTTATCCCTAACTTAAAAATAATTATAACTAATAACAAATACCACTCACACGTTTTGAAAGGCCTTTACCTGAAGAAATATCTTTGTCACGTATAAGTTCATCTAATTTACCAAGAAGCAAGAATACTATTTATATTAAAACAAAATACCAACATATAAATTTATTAAATACAATTTAAAATGGATAGAAACAGCTTGGGAATTAAAAACATGGATACCAGAAAATATTGCCGAATTGAACAGGAACTCTACAACTCTACGCTTCTGTTAAACAATGCTACCTTCCCTAAGAATTTTTTCAAGATTTATCTAGCATAAAAATATACTTTGTAAAAGTATAACTCAAAAATATACAAAAATGACGCACCCAACGAAATTTGAACGGACTAACGCAACTATTGATGCTTACAAGGATATAAAATACTAGTCAGTATATCTTTGTGACAGTCAATAGTTACCTACTCAACTAATAATTAAGTATCATATATGGTGGACGAGGCGACAAAGAGAAAGGATTATTTCATCTAAATACTTAAGAAAAATAAACTTGGATTGAATGGAACGCTATATTTTACACGCCTACGCAAATAAGAAGATTTTAAACCTTGTGAATAGAATATCCTTAAATTTAAGGACCTCACGATTCAAAATACCTTCACAATGTTATTCCAATGTATTCCAAGAATTTTAGGAACCAACACTAAATTCGTCACTGCCCCTACCACAAACCGACACAAAACATAACATACATAACTACGGACCGAAACTCACAAACTGAGCAGTTAGAAACTAGAACAAGAGTGGGTGTATAATACAAGATGGCCGAATACTAAGAACATACGTGCATTCCACCAACATCTGTACATTTTATAAGATAAGAGCACCGAGAAACGCAGCTTTACAGCCTGGACTCAGCAGATCCCACGCGCTAGTCTACAGTACTTCCATGGAAACTGGACAAAGTTAGAATATTCATCTCAACACTTCAGAATACTTCTAGAACATTTACATAAAAACCACCAATTACTGTCATTTAAAGCCATATTACGGACTGATCACCCGTGTTATGTCTATAAACCCACAGTAATAGTCACTACGAAAAACAATACAACCCACCAATAAATTATCATCAAATTTACGATTTAGATAGAAACAATAATATCCTTATAACCAGGAAATCATATTCTTAAATATAACATGAGCTAATCTAATTTAGTATCACAATGTCCAAATATTGAATATTACTAATACAATTTTGCGGTCCAGATATCCAACGGCCTAGAAATGAAGTATCGAAAGCTACTACTGTTATTGATGTTAATAAGTGCAGCCAAGACGGTGACGGCTCAATCACAAGACAACTCGACACGATTCCAAATTTTCTCAGGACATCACTTTCAAGAAAGAACAGACTACATTCCTTACGAAGCTATAATACCGGCAATATTCACTACAACTATCCTTACTAAACCTAAAGTAGACCCTTGGACAACAACTGAAACAAATTTTTCGGACTGCAGCGAAACTCAAGATTTGTGTACAATTCAAAATAATCTTGCTACACTACATAATCTAATCATAGACCAGATAAACTCAAATTACCTAAATACTGAACTTTCCAACCAATCTTTCTCGGAAACGAGAAGCAAGAGGGGACTATTATTTCTACAAAATTTCTTTGAATGGTGTTGCGACCTCGCAAATAAACAACAAATCTCAAACATTTACGAAAACCAAAAAGGCATCGAAGAGCATACTAACAAAATTATCGACTCTGTAGGAACTCAGTATCAAGATTTAGTTAGAACAACAACTAACCTAAACAACTTTACAAAAAATGTTGAAAACCTAGCCGTCAAGGTACATAAAGGATTTACAATTGTTAAAAATAACCTAAACGAAATGAAATCTCAGCACAATAAAAACATTTTACAGCACATCTATGCTACAATACAACAGTCGTGGAGCCACATTTTATACAACTACATTCAAGATAAGCAGCGGGAGATAATAGAAAAATGCAATCAAAATTTACTATCACAAAATCTTGTCAACCCACAAAATTTAACTACAACGTTGAAACAGCTCCAAGAAGACGCAAAACTCAAACAGCTTAAACTCGCCATTCCCCTATCGAAATTACATCTATACTACAAACTTAAACTTACCCATTGTACTATATTTGGAAGTACACTAGTTGCTAAAGTACACATTCCTTTAATTAACTCCAATATCGAAGGAGAAGTTTTCAGAACTATAAACACCCCATTGATTTGGAAAAACAAAATATGTTCACTACACATGGAAGAAAACATAATTTTCAAAACTTCAACATACACCAAAGTAATAAGCACTTCAGACAAGAACTGCAATGAACATTCATACCCTTTATGCAAAATTCCACGTATAACAATAACTGCAAACAACATGCAATTATGTCTTCACATGATTCTTTCTTCAGCTTCTTTTGACAAACTTCAACAAAATTGCCATTTTATATGTGAAAATCAACCAAAATATCCAATAATCACAGAACTATTACCAAATAAATATCTTATTACGAACATACAGCAAGAACTAAATTTAGTTTGCCCAGATGACACATCTTCGAAATTATTGCCAGCCACAGCTATTGGAACTATTCAAATCAACATCCCATGTGACTGCCAACTAAAATTGGAAAATTTAATCCTCATCACTACAGTGAGACCATGCGGTAAAGAAGATAACACAACAAACATTATAAACCTAATCCCAGCATCTTGGACTAAATTAAAAACAATCAAACTATTTCCCCTACGCAAAGGAATCAAACATGAATTTGACAACCTTTCAGAGATACTTGATTCAAACTGGACCTTCAATAATCCAACCTTTGAAGTCACCAAATTAAAGAAAATGGAACACCTCGTCTTACCAAATACCGACTTTGACCTTTTTGGAAACACTAAATTATTATTTTATATTTTGCTAGGATGGTCCACAGTCCTAACTATAACATGTCTCGTTTTGATATATTGTCTGAGCCTTCAAGCAATACAAATAAAAATGCTATTACCTAATAGGGACTATAATCAGCGCCAAGAAACCCACTAAGAAAATATCATTCACAAAAGAAGGACGATAAAAACTTTGTTCTAAAGTACATGTATATATCTGTAAATATTTTATATGCTTACAAAATACAATAAATATATATTAATTAATAGAATTATAATCATAAAGAAAACCATAATCCCTACTCTACTTGAAACTACATAACAGTCGACACAGTGACATACAGTAGCAAGGTCTGTTTACAAACACTACGATAGCGCACAGCTGACTCGTCACAACAATCCACAGCTGCGCGTTGAGGAAGGAGAGCTCCGTCCCACCTCAGCGCCACAGCGTTCTACACAACCACCTACCCTCCTACAACAAAACTAACAGAAAAATTAATTAATAACTTAAAACGAAACTTGAAGAGGAAACTTGGGGACCAAGTTAAAAGGCAGCGGGGGAGTATAAACATATGGAAATTTTAAATTTAATTTATTAAATTATTTCTCTTTACTAACAATAGAAAACGTTCGCTGACCCCTCATAGAAATAAAAAGTAAAGATGATCGCAAGATCTCAGGTTCAAGTCACGTTCTCATGGGCAAAGACCTGGCTGAGAACAAGCCAGGCATAGATTGAATTTCGATCTGGAATGCATCGTAGAAGAAATGGTAACCGATGGGAACAATCGACGAGAAACAATATTGTTCCCATCGATTCCAAGAAATGATGCATGCATAGAGAAATTATTTTACTTACGGTCAGCACCACGCCCTCTGGAGGCTGGACATGAGGGGAGAAGCCAATGAGGACGATGATCGGAGATATTCCACCGATGATTGGAGGGTAGGCGTTTCCCGAAGACATCGGGGGAAGAACCAAACATCGAAGGAGGGAAAGGAGGTCTTGGAGACGGAAATGGTTAATCAGTCTTGGAGAGGTCTGAGGAAGTAACACTTCAAAGAAGAAACCGTCGGGAGTCCCGGATCGAGTAGGGACAGTGACTTAGCGGGTTAGTCTGAAGCACCTGTTAAGATCCCGACCAGACTCGAGACCACGAGGACACCACAACCCCACGGCTGTTCTTCAAGACCCAAGGCCACCAGGACACTACCACGCTACCAAGGACCAAAGCGACCCGAAGAAGACGGCCCAGGACGAGCGACCGACGGCGAGAGGAAGGACTGCGCTTCGATCAACCCTTGTGTCCCGAGCGAGCAACCCCGGAGTGTACGCCCGCACCTAAGGAACGCCCCCGGGAACCTTTCAATCGTCGCCCAACTGCCTCGTCTTGTGGTATGTCAAAATATCTTCACTCATTGGTCCTAGTGTGCACAACGTAAATGTGAGGGAAAAACTCCATAAAATATAACAATATATATATATAAAATGAAATAAATAAACTATTAGAAAGAAAGGTTAATTAAAGTAAATATATATAAACAGAGTAAATGAAGTAGAATTACGTTAAAGTTCATATAAATATTAACCCTTAATTAAACTAAAAGGGGTCAACCTAAACTAGAGCCATTTGAAGTTTGAATAAACAGGATTCATATCGAATCCAAATTAAATAAACCTATTAGTTGGACTACATATAGACGTGTATATAATAAAAGAGACAATTTCAAATATGTATAAATAATAAAAATCAGGGTGTTAAACACGTATTTTAAATGTTTGTTTAGTTTATATATATATTATTAGAAGGATGCACTAACTTGTATGTAAATATCGGTTTTGATTTAGGATAGGACATTGCAAGTGTTTACAACTTATATTTTAAATACATTTAAGTGTCAAGGGAAATATTTCATTTCATATCATTATACAGATAATAAACAAAAAAAATAGGGTGTAAATATTCAATCATATAATTTCATTTGTATTTGTGTTTTTGCTATTCTCAATTATTATTATCGCTGTGTAACAATTATTTACTCTTTATTAACTCTTTATTTTATGTACTTATTTTATGTGTGCACATTTAGTTAGACTTATTAAATCATAGTATTATACTGCACTGGGGTTCACTTATTCCACGATCCTAGAGGTCCTCCATTTAGTGAGTACTCTACCCTAGCTACATTTTCCCCCTTTGAAGTAAGTTTTGTTTGGTGAAAGTTTTCGTAAGTTTCTTTTACCTCTACAGAAGAGTAGAGGCTAGAGAGCTTTACAGGGTGTACAAGTTTGTACAAGGGTGTACAAGTTTTACAAGGTTGTACAAGTGTGTACAAGGTTGTACAAGTTGTGTACTGGGTTGTACAAGTGTGTACAAGATTGTATAAGTTTGTACAAGGTTGTACAAGTGTGTACAAGGGTGTACAAGTGTGTACAAATGTGTACAAGTGTGTACAGGGGTGTACAAGTTTGTACAAGGGTGTACAAGTTTTACAAGGTTGTACAAGTGTGTACAAGGTTGTACAAGTTGTGTACAAGGTTGTACATGTGTGTACAAGGGTGTACAAGTTTTTACAAGGCTCTACAAGTGTGTACAAGGTTGTACAAGGCTGTACAAGTGTGTACAAGGTTGTACAAGGTTGTACAAGTGTGTACAAAGGTGTACAAGTTTTTACGAGGATGTACAAGTGTGTACAAGGTTGTACAAGTGTGTACAAGGCTGTACAATTGTGTACAAGGTTGTACAAGTGTGTACAAGGTTGTACAAGTGTGTACAAGGTTGTACAATTGTGTACAAGGCTGTACAAGTGTGTACAAGGTTGTACAAGTGTGTACAAGGCTGTACAATTGTGTACAAGGTTGTACAAGTGTGTACAAGGTTGTACAAGTGTGTACAAGGTTGTACAATTGTGTACAAGGCTGTACAAGTGTGTTCAAGGTTGTACAAGTGTGTACAAGGTTGTACAAGTGTGTACAAGGTTGTACAATTGTGTACAAGGTTGTACAAGTGTGTACAAGGTTGTACAAGTGTGTACAAGGTTGTACAAGTGTGTACAAGGTTGTACAAGTGTGTACAAGGTTGTACAAGTGTGTACAAGGTTGTACAAGTGTGTACAAGGTTGTACAAGTGTGTACAAGGTTGTACAAGTGTGTACAAGGTTGTACAAGTGTGTACAAGCTTGTACAAGTGTGTACAAGCTTGTACAAGTGTGTACAAGCTTGTACAAGTGTGTACAAGCTTGTACAAGTGTGTACAAGCTTGTACAAGTGTGTACAAGGGTGTACAAGTGTGTACAAGGTTGTACAAGTTTTTACAAGGTTGTACAAGTGTGTACAAGGGTGTAAAATCGTGTACAAGGATGTACAAGTTTGTACAAGTTTGTACAAGGTTGTACAAGTGTGTATAAGGATGTACAAGTTTGTACAAGGGTGTACAAGTGTGTACGATAAGTAAAAGTGTGTACAAGGGTGTACAAGGTTGTACAAGTGTGTACAAGGTTTTACAATTGTGTACAAGGCTGTACAAGTGTGTACAAGGTTGTACAATTGTGTACAAGGCTGTACAAGTGTGTACAAGGTTGTACAAGTGTGTACAAGGTTGTACAAGTGTGTACAAGGTTGTACAAGTGTGTACAAGGTTGTACAATTGTGTAAAAGGTTGTACAAGTGTGTAAAAGGTTGTACAAGTGTGTACAAGGTTGTACAAGTGTGTACAAGGTTGTACAAGTGTGTACAAGGTTGTACAAGTGTGTACAATGTTGTACAAGTGTGTACAAGGTTGTACAAGTGTGTACAAGGTTGTACAAGTGTGTACAAGCTTGTACAAGTGTGTACAAGCTTGTACAAGTGTGTACAAGCTTGTACAAGTGTGTACAAGGGTGTACAAGTGTGTACAAGGGTGTACAAGTGTGTACAAGGTTGTACAAGTTTTTACAAGGTTGTACAAGTGTGTACAAGGGTGTAAAATCGTGTACAAGGATGTACAAGTTTGTACAAGTTTGTACAAGGTTGTACAAGTGTGTACAAGGATGTACAAGTTTGTACAAGGTTGTACAAGTGTGTACGATAAGTAAAAGTGTGTACAAGGGTGTACAAGGTTGTACAAGTGTGTACAAGGTTTTACAATTGTGTACAAGGCTGTACAAGTGTGTACAAGGTTGTACAATTGTGTACAAGGCTGTACAAGTGTGTACAAGGTTGTACAAGTGTGTACAAGGTTGTACAAGTGTGTACAAGGTTGTACAAGTGTGTACAAGGTTGTACAAGTGTGTACAAGGTTGTACAAGTGTGTACAAGGTTGTACAAGTGTGTACAAGGTTGTACAAGTGTGTACAAGGTTGTACAAGTTTGTACAAGGTTGTACAAGTGTGTACATGGTTGTACAAGTGTGTACAAGCTTGTACAAGTGTGTACAAGGGTGTACAAGTGTGTACAAGGTTGTACAAGTTTTTACAAGGTTGTACAAGTGTGTACAAGGGTGTAAAATCGTGTACAAGGATGTACAAGTTTGTACAAGGTTGTACAAGTGTGTACAAGGATGTACAAGTTTGTACAAGGGTGTACAAGTGTGTACGATAAGTAAAAGTGTGTACAAGGGTGTACAAGGTTGTACAAGTGTGTACAAGGTTGTACAATTGTGTACAAGGCTGTACAAGTGTGTACAAGGTTGTACAATTGTGTACAAGGCTGTACAAGTGTGTAAAAGGTTGTACAAGTGTGTACAAGGTTGTACAAGTGTGTACAAGGTTGTACAAGTGTGTACAAGGTTGTACAAGTGTGTACAAGGTTGTATAAGTGTGTACGAGGTTGTACAATTGTGTACAAGGTTGTACAAGTGTGTACAAGTATGTACAATTGTGTACAAGGCTGTACAAGTGTGTACAAGGTTGTACAAGGTTGTACAAGTGTGTACAAGGGTGTACAAGTTTTTACAAGGTTGTACAAGTGTGTACAAGGTTGTACAAGTGTGTACAAGGCTGTACAATTGTGTACAAGGTTGTACAAGTGTGTACAAGGTTGTACAAGTGTGTACAAGGTTGTACAATTGTGTACAAGGCTGTACAAGTGTGTACAAGGTTGTACAAGTGTGTACAAGGCTGTACAATTGTGTACAAGGTTGTACAAGTGTGTACAAGGTTGTACAAGTGTGTACAAGGTTGTACAATTGTGTACAAGACTGTACAAGTGTGTACAAAGTTGTGCAAGTGTAAACAAGGTTGTACAAGTGTGTACAAGGTTGTACAATTGTGTACAAGGTTGTACAAGTGTGTACAAGGTTGTACAAGTGTGTACAAGGGTGTACAATCGTGTACAAGGATGTACAAGTTTGTACAAGATTGTACAAGTGTGTACTGGGTTGTACAAGTGTGTACAAGATTGTATAAGTTTGTACAAGGTTGTACAAGTGTGTACAAGGGTGTACAAGTGTGTACAAATGTGTACAAGTGTGTACAGGGGTGTACAAGTTTGTACAAGGGTGTACAAGTTTTACAAGGTTGTACAAGTGTGTACAAGGTTGTACAAGTTGTGTACTGGGTTGTACAAGTGTGTACAAGATTGTATAAGTTTGTACAAGGTTGTACAAGTGTGTACAAGGGTGTACAAGTGTGTACAAATGTGTACAAGTGTGTACAGGGGTGTACAAGTTTGTACAAGGGTGTACAAGTTTTACAAGGTTGTACAAGTGTGTACAAGGTTGTACAAGTTGTGTACAAGGTTGTACATGTGTGTACAAGGGTGTACAAGTGTGTACAAGGTTGTACAAGTGTGTACAAGCTTGGACAAGTGTGTACAAGGGTGTACAAGTGTGTACAAGGTTGTACAAGTTTTTACAAGGTTGTACAAGTGTGTACAAGGGTGTAAAATCGTGTACAAGGATGTACAAGTTTGTACAAGTTTGTACAAGGTTGTACAAGTGTGTACAAGGATGTACAAGTTTGTACAAGGGTGTACAAGTGTGTACGATAAGTAAAAGTGTGTACAAGTGTGTACAAGGTTGTACAATTGTGTACAAGGCTGTACAAGTGTGTACAAGGATGTACAAGTTTGTACAAGGGTGTACAAGTGTGTACGATGTGTAAAAGTTTGTACAAGGGTGTACAAGGTTGTACAAGTGTGTACAAGGTTGTACAATTGTGTACAAGGCTGTACAAGTGTGTACAAGGTTGTACAATTTTGTACAAGGCTGTACAAGTGTGTACAAGGTTGTACAAGTGTGTACAATGCTGTACAAGTGTGTACAATGCTGTACAATTGTGTACAAGGTTGTACAAGTGTGTACAAGGTTGTACAAGTGTGTACAAGGTTGTACAATTGTGTACAAGGCTGTACAAGTGTGTACAAGGTTGTACAAGTGTGTACAAGGTTGTACAAATGTGTACAAGGTTGTACAAGTGTGTACAAGGTTGTACAATTGTGTTTTTTAGGTTGTACAAGTGTGTACAAGGTTGTACAAGTGTGTACAAGGGTGAACAATCGTGTACAAGGATGTACAAGTTTGTACAAGTTTGTACAAGTTTGTACAAGGTTGTACAAGTGTGTACAAGGATGTACAAGTTTGTACAAGGGTGCACAAGTGTGTACAAGGGTGTACAATCGTGTACAAGCTTGTACAAGTGTGTACAAGGGTGTACAGGTTTGTACAAGGTTGTACAAGGTTGTACAAGTGTGTACAAGGGTGTACAAATGTGTACAAGGATGTAAAGGTTTGTACAAGTGTGTACAAGTTTGTACAAGGTTGTACAAGTGTGTACAAGGTTTTACAATTGTGTACAAGGTTGTACAAGTTTGTACAAGGGAGTACAAGTTTGTACAAGATTGTACAAGTGTGTACTGGGTTGTACAAGTGTGTACAAGATTGTATAAGTTTGTACAAGGTTGTACAAGTGTGTACAAGGGTGTACAAGTGTGTACAAATGTGTACAAGTTTTACAAGGTTGTACAAGTGTGTACAAGGTTGTACAAGTTGTGTACAAGGTTGTACATGTGTGTACAAGGGTGTACAAGTTTTACAAGGCTCTACAAGTGTGTACAAGGTTGTACAAGGCTGTACAAGTGTGTACAAGGTTGTACAAGGTTGTACAAGTGTGTACAAAGGTGTACAAGTTTTTACGAGGATGTACAAGTGTGTACAAGGTTGTACAAGTATGTACAAGGCTGTACAATTGTGTACAAGGTTGTACAAGTGTGTACAAGGTTGTACAAGTGTGTACAAGGTTGTACAATTGTGTACAAGGCTGTACAAGTGTGTACAAGGTTGTACAAGTGTGTACAAGGCTGTACAATTGTGTACAAGGTTGTACAAGTGTGTACAAGGTTGTACAAGTGTGTACAAGGTTGTACAATTGTGTACAAGGCTGTACAAGTGTGTTCAAGGTTGTACAAGTGTGTAGAAGGTTGTACAAGTGTGTACAAGGTTGTACAATTGTGTACAAGGTTGTACAATTGTGTACAAGGTTGTACAAGTGTGTACAAGGTTGTACAAGTGTGTACAAGGTTGTACAATTGTGTACAAGGTTGTACAAGTGTGTACAAGGTTGTACAAGTTCGTACAAGGTTGTACAAGTGTGTACAAGGTTGTACAAGTGTGTACAAGGTTGTACAAGTGTGTACAAGGTTGTACAAGTGTGTACAAGGTTGTACAAGTGTGTACAAGGTTGTACAAGTGTGTACAAGCTTGTACAAGTGTGTAAAAGGGTGTAAAATCGTGTACAAGGATGTACAAGTTTGTACAAGTTTGTACAAGGTTGTACAAGTGTGTATAAGGATGTACAAGTTTGTACAAGGGTGTACAAGTGTGTACGATAAGTAAAATTGTGTACAAGGGTGTACAAGGTTGTACAAGTGTGTACAAGGTTTTACAATTGTGTACAAGGCTGTACAAGTGTGTACAAGGTTGTACAATTGTGTACAAGGCTGTACAAGTGTGTACAAGGTTGTACAAGTGTGTACAAGGTTGTACAAGTGTGTACAAGGTTGTACAAGTGTGTACAAGGTTGTACAAGTGTGTACAAGGTTGTACAAGTGTGTACAAGGTTGTACAAGTGTGTACAAGGTTGTACAAGTGTGTACAAGGTTGTACAAGTGTGTACAAGGTTGTACAAGTGTGTACAAGGTTGTACAAGTGTGTACAAGGTTGTACAAGTGTGTACAAGGTTGTACAAGTGTGTACAAGCTTGTACAAGTGTGTACAAGCTTGTACAAGTGTGTACAAGGATGTACAAGTTTGTACAAGGGTGTACAAGTGTGTACGATAAGTAAAAGTATGTACAAGGGTGTACAAGGTTGTACAAGTGTGTACAAGGTTGTACAATTGTGTACAAGGCTGTACAAGTGTGTACAAGGTTGTACAATTGTGTACAAGGCTGTACAAGTGTGTACAGCCTTGTACAAAGGTACAACTTGGGTGTTCAAAGGTACACAGGGGTGTACAAGTTTGTACAAGGGTGTACAAGTTTTACAAGGTTGTACAAGTGTGTACAAGGTTGTACAAGTTGTGTACTGGGTTGTACAAGTGTGTACAAGATTGTATAAGTTTGTACAAGGTTGTACAAGTGTGTACAAGGGTGTACAAGTGTGTACAAATGTGTACAAGTGTGTACAGGGGTGTACAAGTTTGTTGTACAAGTGTGTACAAGGTTGTACAAGTTGTGTACAAGGTTGTACATGTGTGTACAAGGGTGTACAAGTGTGTACAAGGTTGTACAAGTGTGTACAAGCTTGTACAAGTGTGTACAAGGGTGTACAAGTGTGTACAAGGTTGTACAAGTTTTTACAAGGTTGTACAAGTGTGTACAAGGGTGTAAAATCGTGTACAAGGATGTACAAGTTTGTACGATAAGTAAAAGTGTGTACAAGGGTGTACAAGGTTGTACAAGTGTGTACAAGGTTGTACAAGTGTGTACAAGGTTGTACAAGTGTGTACAAGGTTGTACAAGTGTGTACAAGGTTGTACAAGTGTGTACGAGGTTGTACAATTGTGTACGAGGTTGTACAAGTGTGTACAAGGTGTACGAGGTGTGTACAGGGGTGTACAAGTTTGTACAAGGGTGTACAAGTTTTACAAGGTTGTACAAGTGTGTAAAAGGTTGTACAATTGTGTACAAGGCTGTACAAGTGTGTACAAGGTTGTACAAGTGTGTACAAGGTTGTACAATTGTGTACAAGGTTGTACAAGTGTGTACAAGGTTGTACAAGTGTGTACAAGGTTTTACAAGTGTGTACAAGGTTGTACAATTGTGTACAAGATTGTACAAGTGTGTACAAGGTTGTACAAGTGTGTACAAGGTTGTACAAGTGTGTACAAGGTTGTACAAGTGTGTACAAGGTTGTACAAGTGTGTACAAGGTTGTACAAGTGTGTACAAGGTTGTACAAGTGTGTACAAGGTTGTACAAGTGTGTACAAGGTTGTACAAGTGTGTACAAGCTTGTACAAGTGTGTACAAGCTTGTACAAGTGTGTACAAGGGTGTACAAGTGTGTACAAGGTTGTACAAGTTTTTACAAGGTTTTACAAGTGTGTACAAGGGTGTAAAATCGTGTACAAGGATGTACAAGTTTGTACAAGTTTGTACAAGGTTGTACAAGTGTGTACAAGGATGTACAAGTTTTTACAAGGGTGTACAAGTGTGTACGATAAGCAAAAGTGTGTACAAGAGTGTACAAGGTTGTACAAGTGTGTACAAGGTTGTACAATTGTGTACAAGGCTGTACAAGTGTGTACAAGGTTGTACAATTGTGTACAAGGCTGTACAAGTGTGTAAAAGGTTGTACAAGTGTGTACAAGGTTGTACAAGTGTGTACAAGGTTGTACAAGTGTGTACAAGGTTGTACAAGTGTGTACAAGGTTGTACAAGTGTGTACAAAGTTGTACAAGTGTGTACGAGGTTGTACAATTGTGTACAAGGTTGTACAAGTGTGTACAAGGTTGTACAATTGTGTACAAGGCTGTACAAGTGTGTACAAGGTTGTACAAGGTTGTACAAGTGTGTACAAGGGTGTACAAGTTTTTACAAGGTTGTACAAGTGTGTACAAGGTTGTACAAGTGTGTACAAGGCTGTACAATTGTGTACAAGGTTGTACAAGTGTGTACAAGGTTGTACAAGTGTGTACAAGGTTGTACAATTGTGTACAAGGCTGTACAAGTGTGTACAAGGTTGTACAAGTGTGTACAAGGCTGTACAATTGTGTACAAGGTTGTACAAGTGTGTACAAGGTTGTACAAGTGTGTACAAGGTTGTACAATTGTGTACAAGACTGTACAAGTGTGTACAAAGTTGTGCAAGTGTGTACAAGGTTGTACAAGTGTGTACAAGGTTGTACAATTGTGTACAAGGTTGTACAAGTGTGTACAAGGTTGTACAATTGTGTACAAGGTTGTACAAGTGTGTACAAGGTTGTACAAGTGTGTACAAGGGTGTACAATCGTGTACAAGGATGTACAAGTTTGTACAAGATTGTACAAGTGTGTACTGGGTTGTACAAGTGTGTACAAGATTGTATAAGTTTGTACAAGGTTGTACAAGTGTGTACAAGGGTGTACAAGTGTGTACAAATGTGTACAAGTGTGTACAGGGGTGTAAAAGTTTGTACAAGGGTGTACAAGTTTTACAAGGTTGTACAAGTGTGTACAAGGTTGTACAAGTTGTGTACTGGGTTGTACAAGTGTGTACAAGATTGTATAGGTTTGTACAAGGTTGTACAAGTGTGTATAAGGGTGTACAAGTGTGTACAAATGTGTACAAGTGTGTACAGGGGTGTACAAGTTTGTACAAGGGTGTACAAGTTTTACAAGGTTGTACAAGTGTGTACAAGGTTGTACAAGTTGTGTACAAGGTTATACATGTGTGTACAAGGGTGTACAAGTGTGTACAAGGTTGTACAAGTGTGTACAAGCTTGTACAAGTGTGTACAAGGGTGTACAAGTGTGTACAAGTTTGTACAAGTTTTTACAAGGTTGTACAAGTGTGTACAAGGGTGTAAAATCGTGTACAAGGATGTAAAAGTTTGTACAAGTTTGTACAAGGTTGTACAAGTGTGTACAAGGATGTACAAGTTTGTACAAGGGTGTACAAGTGTGTACGATAAGTAAAAGTGTGTACAAGGGTGTACAAGGTTGTACAAGTGTGTACAAGGTTGTACAATTGTGTACAAGGCTGTACAAGTGTGTACAAGGTTGTACAATTGTGTACAAGGCTGTACAAGTGTGTACAAGATTGTACAAGTGTGTACAAGGTTGTACAAGTGTGTACAAGGATGTACAAGTTTGTACAAGGGTGTACAAGTGTGTACGATGTGTAAAAGTTTGTACAAGGGTGTACAAGGTTGTACAAGTGTGTAAAAGGCTGTACAAGTGTGTACAAGATTGTACAAGTGTGTACAAGGTTGTACAAGTTTGTACAAGGATGTACAAGTTTGTACAAGGGTGTACAAGTGTGTACGATGTGTAAAAGTTTGTACAAGGGTGTACAAGGTTGTACAAGTGTGTACAAGGTTGTACAATTGTGTACAAGGCTGTACAAGTGTGTACAAGGTTGTACAATTTTGTACAAGGCTGTACAAGTGTGTACAAGGTTGTACAAGTGTGTACAAGGCTGTACAATTGTGTACAAGGTTGTACAAGTGTGTACAAGGTTGTACAAGTGTGTACAAGGTTGTACAATTGTGTACAAGGCTGTACAAGTGTGTACAAGGTTGTACAAGTGTGTACAAGGTTGTACAAGTGTGTACAAGGTTGTACAAGTGTGTACAAGGTTGTACAATTGTGTATCAGGTTGTACAAGTGTGTACAAGGTTGTACAAGTGTGTACAAGGGTGTACAATCGTGTACAAGGATGTACAAGTTTGTACAAGTTTGTACAAGTTTGTACAAGTTTGTACAAGTTTGTACAAGTTTGTACAAGGTTGTACAAGTGTGTACAAGGATGTACAAGTTTGTACAAGGGTGCACAAGTGTGTACAAGGCTGTACAATCGTGTACAAGCTTGTACAAGTGTGTACAAGGGTGTACAGGTTTGTACAAGGTTGAACAAGGTTGTACAAGTGTGTACAAGGGTGTACAAATGTGTACAAGGATGTAAAAGTTTGTACAAGTGTGTACAAGTTTGTACAAGGTTGTACAAGTGTGTACAAGGTTTTACAATTGTGTACAAGGTTGTACAAGTGTGTACAAGGTTGTACAAGTGTGTACAAGGTTGTACAAGTGTGTACAACTTGTACAAGTGTGTACAAGCTTGTACAAGTGTGTACAAGGTTGTACAAGTTTGTACATGGTTGTACAAGTGTGTACAAGTTTGTACAAGGTTGTACAAATGTGTACGATAAGTAAAAGTGTGTACAAAGGTGTACAAGGTTGTACAAGTGTGTACAAGGTTGTACAATTGTGTACAAGGCTGTACAAGTGTGTACAAGGTTGTACAATTGTGTACAAGGCTGTACAAGTGTGTACAAGATTGTACAAGTGTGTACAAGGTTGTACAAGTGTGTACAAGGATGTACAAGTTTGTACAAGGGTGTACAAGTGTGTACGATGTGTAAAAGTTTGTACAAGGGTGTACAAGGTTGTACAAGTGTGTACAAGGTTGTACAATTGTGTACAAGGCTGTACAAGTGTGTACAAGGTTGTACAATTTTGTACAAGGCTGTACAAGTGTGTACAAGTCTGTACAAGTGTGTACAAGGCTGTACAATTGTGTACAAGGTTGTACAAGTGTGTACAAGGTTGTACAAGTTTGTACAAGGGTGTACAAGTGTGTACGATGTGTAAAAGTTTGTACAAGGGTGTACAAGGTTGTACAAGTGTGTACAAGGTTGTACAATTGTGTACAAGGCTGTACAAGTGTGTACAAGGTTGTACAAGTGTGTACAAGGCTGTACAATTGTGTACAAGGTTGTACAAGTGTGTACAAGGTTGTACAAGTGTGTACAAGGTTGTACAATTGTGTACAAGGCTGTACAAGTGTGTACAAGGTTGTACAAGTGTGTACAAGGTTGTACAAGTGTGTACAAGGTTGTACAAGTGTGTACAAGGTTGTACAAGTGTGTACAAGGTTGTACAAGTGTGTACAAGGTTGTACAATTGTGTATCAGGTTGTACAAGTGTGTACAAGGTTTTACAAGTGTGTACAAGGGTGTACAATCGTGTACAAGGATGTACAAGTTTGTACAAGTTTGTACAAGTTTGTACAAGTTTGTACAAGGTTGTACAAGTGTGTACAAGGATGTACAAGTTTGTACAAGGGTGCACAAGTGTGTACAAGGGTGTACAATCGTGTACAAGCTTGTACAAGTGTGTACAAGGGTGTACAGGTTTGTACAAGGTTGTACAAGGTTGTACAAGTGTGTACAAGGGTGTACAAATGTGTACAAGGATGTAAAAGTTTGTACAAGGTTGTACAAGTGTGTACAAGGTTGTACAAGGCTGTACAAGTGTGTACAAGGTTGTACAAGGTTGTACAAGTGTGTACAAGGGTGTACAAGTTTTTACGAGGATGTACAAGTGTGTACAAGGTTGTACAAGTGTGTACAAGGCTGTACAATTGTGTACAAGGTTGTACAAGTGTGTACAAGGTTGTACAAGTGTGTACAAGGTTGTACAATTGTGTACAAGGCTGTACAAGTGTGTACAAGGTTGTACAAGTGTGTACAAGGCTGTACAATTGTGTACAAGGTTGTACAAGTGTGTACAAGGTTGTACAAGTGTGTACAAGGTTGTACAATTGTGTACAAGGCTGTACAAGTGTGTTCAAGGTTGTACAAGTGTGTACAAGGTTGTACAAGTGTGTACAAGGTTGTACAATTGTGTACAAGGTTGTACAAGTGTGTACAAGGTTGTACAAGTGTGTACAAGGTTTTACAAGTGTGTACAAGGTTGTACAATTGTGTACAAGATTGTACAAGTGTGTACAAGGTTGTACAAGTGTGTACAAGGTTGTACAAGTGTGTACAAGGTTGTACAAGTGTGTACAAGGTTGTACAAGTGTGTACAAGGTTGTACAAGTGTGTACAAGGTTGTACAAGTGTGTACAAGGTTGTACAAGTGTGTACAAGGTTGTACAAGTGTGTACAAGCTTGTACAAGTGTGTACAAGCTTGTACAAGTGTGTACAAGGGTGTACAAGTGTGTACAAGGTTGTACAAGTTTTTACAAGGTTTTACAAGTGTGTACAAGGGTGTAAAATCGTGTACAAGGATGTACAAGTTTGTACAAGTTTGTACAAGGTTGTACAAGTGTGTACAAGGATGTACAAGTTTTTACAAGGGTGTACAAGTGTGTACGATAAGCAAAAGTGTGTACAAGAGTGTACAAGGTTGTACAAGTGTGTACAAGGTTGTACAATTGTGTACAAGACTGTACAAGTGTGTACAAGGTTGTACAATTGTGTACAAGGCTGTACAAGTGTGTAAAAGGTTGTACAAGTGTGTACAAGGTTGTACATGTGTGTACAAGGTTGTACAAGTGTGTACAAGGTTGTACAAGTGTGTACAAGGTTGTACAAGTGTGTACAAAGTTGTACAAGTGTGTACGAGGTTGTACAATTGTGTACAAGGTTGTACAAGTGTGTACAAGGTTGTACAATTGTGTACAAGGCTGTACAAGTGTGTACAAGGTTGTACAAGGTTGTACAAGTGTGTACAAGGGTGTACAAGTTTTTACAAGGTTGTACAAGTGTGTACAAGGTTGTACAAGTGTGTACAAGGCTGTACAATTGTGTACAAGGTTGTACAAGTGTGTACAAGGTTGTACAAGTGTGTACAAGGTTGTACAATTGTGTACAAGGCTGTACAAGTGTGTACAAGGTTGTACAAGTGTGTACAAGGCTGTACAATTGTGTACAAGGTTGTACAAGTGTGTACAAGGTTGTACAAGTGTGTACAAGGTTGTACAATTGTGTACAAGACTGTACAAGTGTGTACAAAGTTGTGCAAGTGTGTACAAGGTTGTACAAGTGTGTACAAGGTTGTACAATTGTGTACAAGGTTGTACAAGTGTGTACAAGGTTGTACAATTGTGTACAAGGTTGTACAAGTGTGTACAAGGTTGTACAAGTGTGTACAAGGGTGTACAATCGTGTACAAGGATGTACAAGTTTGTACAAGATTGTACAAGTGTGTACTGGGTTGTACAAGTGTGTACAAGATTGTATAAGTTTGTACAAGGTTGTACAAGTGTGTACAAGGGTGTACAAGTGTGTACAAATGTGTACAAGTGTGTACAGGGGTGTAAAAGTTTGTACAAGGGTGTACAAGTTTTACAAGGTTGTACAAGTGTGTACAAGGTTGTACAAGTTGTGTACTGGGTTGTACAAGTGTGTACAAGATTGTATAGGTTTGTACAAGGTTGTACAAGTGTGTATAAGGGTGTACAAGTGTGTACAAATGTGTACAAGTGTGTACAGGGGTGTACAAGTTTGTACAAGGGTGTACAAGTTTTACAAGGTTGTACAAGTGTGTACAAGGTTGTACAAGTTGTGTACAAGGTTATACATGTGTGTACAAGGGTGTACAAGTGTGTACAAGGTTGTACAAGTGTGTACAAGCTTGTACAAGTGTGTACAAGGGTGTACAAGTGTGTACAAGGTTGTACAAGTTTTTACAAGGTTGTACAAGTGTGTACAAGGGTGTAAAATCGTGTACAAGGATGTAAAAGTTTGTACAAGTTTGTACAAGGTTGTACAAGTGTGTACAAGGATGTACAAGTTTGTACAAGGGTGTACAAGTGTGTACGATAAGTAAAAGTGTGTACAAGGGTGTACAAGGTTGTACAAGTGTGTACAAGGTTGTACAATTGTGTACAAGGTTGTACAATTGTGTACAAGGCTGTACAAGTGTGTACAAGGTTGTACAATTGTGTACAAGGCTGTACAAGTGTGTACAAGATTGTACAAGTGTGTACAAGGTTGTACAAGTGTGTACAAGGATGTACAAGTTTGTACAAGGGTGTACAAGTGTGTACGATGTGTAAAAGTTTGTACAAGGGTGTACAAGGTTGTACAAGTGTGTACAAGGCTGTACAAGTGTGTACAAGATTGTACAAGTGTGTACAAGGTTGTACAAGTTTGTACAAGGATGTACAAGTTTGTACAAGGGTGTACAAGTGTGTACGATGTGTAAAAGTTTGTACAAGGGTGTACAAGGTTGTACAAGTGTGTACAAGGTTGTACAATTGTGTACAAGGCTGTACAAGTGTGTACAAGGTTGTACAATTTTGTACAAGGCTGTACAAGTGTGTACAAGGTTGTACAAGTGTGTACAAGGCTGTACAATTGTGTACAAGGTTGTACAAGTGTGTACAAGGTTGTACAAGTGTGTACAAGGTTGTACAATTGTGTACAAGGCTGTACAAGTGTGTACAAGGTTGTACAAGTGTGTACAAGGTTGTACAAGTGTGTACAAGGTTGTACAAGTGTGTACAAGGTTGTACAATTGTGTATCAGGTTGTACAAGTGTGTACAAGGTTGTACAAGTGTGTACAAGGGTGTACAATCGTGTACAAGGATGTACAAGTTTGTACAAGTTTGTACAAGTTTGTACAAGTTTGTACAAGTTTGTACAAGTTTGTACAAGGTTGTACAAGTGTGTACAAGGATGTACAAGTTTGTACAAGGGTGCACAAGTGTGTACAAGGCTGTACAATCGTGTACAAGCTTGTACAAGTGTGTACAAGGGTGTACAGGTTTGTACAAGGTTGAACAAGGTTGTACAAGTGTGTACAAGGGTGTACAAATGTGTACAAGGATGTAAAAGTTTGTACAAGTGTGTACAAGTTTGTACAAGGTTGTACAAGTGTGTACAAGGTTTTACAATTGTGTACAAGGTTGTACAAGTGTGTACAAGGTTGTACAAGTGTGTACAAGGTTGTACAAGTGTGTACAACTTGTACAAGTGTGTACAAGCTTGTAAAAGTGTGTACAAGGTTGTACAAGTTTGTACAAGGTTGTACAAGTGTGTACAAGTTTGTACAAGGTTGTACAAATGTGTACGATAAGTAAAAGTGTGTACAAAGGTGTACAAGGTTGTACAAGTGTGTACAAGGTTGTACAATTGTGTACAAGGCTGTACAAGTGTGTACAAGGTTGTACAATTGTGTACAAGGCTGTACAAGTGTGTACAAGATTGTACAAGTGTGTACAAGGTTGTACAAGTGTGTACAAGGATGTACAAGTTTGTACAAGGGTGTACAAGTGTGTACGATGTGTAAAAGTTTGTACAAGGGTGTACAAGGTTGTACAAGTGTGTACAAGGTTGTACAATTGTGTACAAGGCTGTACAAGTGTGTACAAGGTTGTACAATTTTGTACAAGGCTGTACAAGTGTGTACAAGTCTGTACAAGTGTGTACAAGGCTGTACAATTGTGTACAAGGTTGTACAAGTGTGTACAAGGTTGTACAAGTTTGTACAAGGGTGTACAAGTGTGTACGATGTGTAAAAGTTTGTACAAGGGTGTACAAGGTTGTACAAGTGTGTACAAGGTTGTACAATTGTGTACAAGGCTGTACAAGTGTGTACAAGGTTGTACAAGTGTGTACAAGGCTGTACAATTGTGTACAAGGTTGTACAAGTGTGTACAAGGTTGTACAAGTGTGTACAAGGTTGTACAATTGTGTACAAGGCTGTACAAGTGTGTACAAGGTTGTACAAGTGTGTACAAGGTTGTACAAGTGTGTACAAGGTTGTACAAGTGTGTACAAGGTTGTACAAGTGTGTACAAGGTTGTACAAGTGTGTACAAGGTTGTACAATTGTGTATCAGGTTGTACAAGTGTGTACAAGGTTTTACAAGTGTGTACAAGGGTGTACAATCGTGTACAAGGATGTACAAGTTTGTACAAGTTTGTACAAGTTTGTACAAGTTTGTACAAGGTTGTACAAGTGTGTACAAGGATGTACAAGTTTGTACAAGGGTGCACAAGTGTGTACAAGGGTGTACAATCGTGTACAAGCTTGTACAAGTGTGTACAAGGGTGTACAGGTTTGTACAAGGTTGTACAAGGTTGTACAAGTGTGTACAAGGGTGTACAAATGTGTACAAGGATGTAAAAGTTTGTACAAGTTTGTACAAGTTTGTACAAGGTTGTACAAGTGTGTACAAGGTTTTACAATTGTGTACAAGGTTGTACAAGTGTGTACAAGGTTGTACAAGTGTGTACAAGGTTGTACAAGTGTGTACAACTTGTACAAGTGTGTACAAGCTTGTACAAGTGTGTACAAGGATGTACAAGTTTGTACAAGGTTGTACAAGTTTGTACAAGGTTGTACAAGTGTGTACAAGGGTGAAAAATCGTGTACAAGGATGTACAAGTTTGTACAAGGTTGTACAAGGTTGTACAAGTGTGTACAAGGGTGTACAAGTTTTTACAAGGTTGTACAAGTGTGTACAAGGTTGTACAAGTGTGTACAAGGCTGTACAATTGTGTACAAGGTTGTACAAGTGTGTACAAGGTTGTACAAGTGTGTACAAGGTTGTACAATTGTGTACAAGGCTGTACAAGTGTGTACAAGGTTGTACAAGTGTGTACAAAGTTGTGCAAGTGTGTACAAGGTTGTACAAGTGTGTACAAGGTTGTACAATTGTGTACAAGGTTGTACAAGTGTGTACAAGGTTGTACAAGTGTGTACAAGGGTGTACAATCGTGTACAATGATGTACAAGTTTGTACAAGATTTTACAAGTGTGTACTGGGTTGTACAAGTGTGTACAAGATTGTATAAGTTTGTACAAGGTTGTACAAGTGTGTACAAGGGTGTACAAGTGTGTACAAATGTGTACAAGTGTGTACAGGGGTGTACAAGTTTGTACAAGGGTGTACAAGTTTTACAAGGTTGTACAAGTGTGTACAAGGTTGTACAAGTTGTGTACTGGGTTGTACAAGTGTGTACAAGATTGTATAAGTTTGTACAAGGTTGTACAAGTGTGTACAAGGGTGTACAAGTGTGTACAAATGTGTACAAGTGTGTACAGGGGTGTACAAGTTTGTACAAGGGTGTACAAGTTTTACAAGGTTGTACAAGTGTGTACAAGGTTGTACAAGTTGTGTACAAGGTTGTACATGTGTGTACAAGGGTGTACAAGTGTGTACAAGGTTGTACAAGTGTGTACAAGCTTGTACAAGTGTGTACAAGGGTGTACAAGTGTGTACAAGGTTGTACAAGTTTTTACAAGGTTGTACAAGTGTGTACAAGGGTGTAAAATCGTGTACAAGGATGTACAAGTTTGTACAAGTTTGTACAAGGTTGTACAAGTGTGTACAAGGATGTACAAGTTTGTACAAGGGTGTACAAGTGTGTACGATAAGTAAAAGTGTGTACAAGGGTGTACAAGGTTGTACAAGTGTGTACAAGGTTGTACAATTGTGTACAAGGCTGTACAAGGTTGTACAATTGTGTACAAGGCTGTACAAGTGTGTACAAGGTTGTACAATTGTATACAAGGCTGTACAAGTGTGTACAAGGTTGTACAAGTGTGTACAAGGTTGTACAAGTGTGTACAAGGTTGTACAAGTGTGTACAAGGTTGTACAAGTGTGTACAAGGTTGTACAATTGTGTATCAGGTTGTACAAGTGTGTACAAGGTTGTACAAGTGTGTACAAGGGTGTACAATAGTGTACAAGGATGTACAAGTTTGTACAAGTTTGTACAAGTTTGTACAAGGTTGTACAAGTGTGTACAAGGATGTACAAGTTTGTACAAGGGTGCACAAGTGTGTACAAGGGTGTACAATCGTGTACAAGCTTGTACAAGTGTGTACAAGGGTGTACAGGTTTGTACAAGGTTGTACAAGGTTGTACAAGTGTGTACAAGGTTGTACAATTGTGTACAAGGCTGTACAAGTGTGTACAAGGTTGTACAAGGTTGTACAAGTGTGTACAAGGGTGTACAAGTTTTTACAAGGTTGTACAAGTGTGTACAAGGTTGTACAAGTGTGTACAAGGCTGTACAATTGTGTACAAGGTTGTACAAGTGTGTACAAGGTTGTACAAGTGTGTACAAGGTTGTACAATTGTGTACAAGGCTGTACAAGTGTGTACAAGGTTGTACAAGTGTGTACAAGGCTGTACAATTGTGTACAAGGTTGTACAAGTGTGTACAAGGTTGTACAAGTGTGTACAAGGTTGTACAATTGTGTACAAGACTGTACAAGTGTGTACAAAGTTGTGCAAGTGTGTACAAGGTTGTACAAGTGTGTACAAGGTTGTACAATTGTGTACAAGGTTGTACAAGTGTGTACAAGGTTGTACAAGTGTGTACAAGGGTGTACAATCGTGTACAATGATGTACAAGTTTGTACAAGATTTTACAAGTGTGTACTGGGTTGTACAAGTGTGTACAAGATTGTATAAGTTTGTACAAGGTTGTACAAGTGTGTACAAGGGTGTACAAGTGTGTACAAATGTGTACAAGTGTGTACAGGGTGTACAAGTTTGTACAAGGGTGTACAAGTTTACAAGGTTGTACAAGTGTGTACAAGGTTGTACAAGTTGTGTACTGGGTTGTACAAGTGTGTACAAGATTGTATAAGTTTGTACAAGGTTGTACAAGTGTGTACAAGGGTGTACAAGTGTGTACAAATGTGTACAAGTGTGTACAGGGGTGTACAAGTTTGTACAAGGGTGTACAAGTTTTACAAGGTTGTAAAAGTGTGTACAAGGTTGTACAAGTTGTGTACAAGGTTGTACATGTGTGTACAAGGGTGTACAAGTGTGTACAAGTGTGTACAAGGTTGTACAAGTGTGTACAAGCTTGTACAAGTGTGTACAAGGGTGTACAAGTGTGTACAAGGTTGTACAAGTTTTTACAAGGTTGTACAAGTGTGTACAAGGGTGTAAAATCGTGTACAAGGATGTACAAGTTTGTACAAGTTTGTACAAGGTTGTACAAGTGTGTACAAGGATGTACAAGTTTGTACAAGGGTGTACAAGTGTGTACGATAAGTAAAAGTGTGTACAAGGGTGTACAAGGTTGTACAAGTGTGTACAAGGTTGTACAATTGTGTACAAGGCTGTACAAGTGTGTACAAGGTTGTACAATTGTGTACAAGGCTGTACAAGTGTGTACAAGATTGTACAAGTGTGTACAAGATTGTACAAGTGTGTACAAGGTTGTACAAGTGTGTACAAGGATGTACAAGTTTGTACAAGGGTGTACAAGTGTGTACGATGTGTAAAAGTTTGTACAAGGGTGTACAAGGTTGTACAAGTGTGTACAAGGTTGTACAATTGTGTACAAGGCTGTACAAGTGTGTACAAGGTTGTACAATTTTGTACAAGGCTGTACAAGTGTGTACAAGGTTGTACAAGTGTGTACAAGGCTGTACAATTGTGTACAAGGTTGTAAAAGTGTGTACAAGGTTGTACAAGTGTGTACAAGGTTGTACAATTGTGTACAAGGCTGTACAAGTGTGTACAAGGTTGTACAAGTGTGTACAAGGTTGTACAAGTGTGTACAAGGTTGTACAAGTGTGTACAAGGTTGTACAAGTGTGTACAAGGTTGTACAATTGTGTATCAGGGGTTGTACAAGTGTGTACAAGGTTGTACAAGTGTGTACAAGGTTGTACAAGTGTGTACAAGGTTGTACAAGTGTGTACAAGGTTGTACAAGTGTGTACAAGGTTGTACAAGTGTGTACAAGGTTGTACAATTGTGTATCAGGTTGTACAAGTGTGTACAAGGTTGTACAAGTGTGTACAAGGGTGTTCAATCGTGTACAAGGATGTACAAGTTTGTACAAGTTTGTACAAGTTTGTACAAGGTTGTACAAGTGTGTACAAGGATGTACAAGTTTGTACAAGGGTGCACAAGTGATTACAAGGGTGTACAATCGTGTACAAGCTTGTACAAGTGTGTACAAGGGTGTACAGGTTTGTACAAGGTTGTACAAGTGTGTACAAGGGTGTACAAATGTGTACAAGGATGTAAAAGTTTGTACAAGTGTGTACAAGTTTGTACAAGGTTGTACAAGTGTGTACAAGGTTTTACAATTGTGTACAAGGTTGTACAAGTGTGTACAAGTCTGTACAAGTGTGTACAAGGTTGTACAAGTGTGTACAACTTGTACAAGTGTGTACAACGTTGTACAAGTGTGTACAAGGTTGTACAAGTTTGTACAAGGTTGTACAAGTGTTTACAAGTTTGTACAAGTGTGTACAAGTTTGTACAAGGTTGTACAAATGTGTACAAGGGTGTACAAAAGTGTACAAGGGTTCACAAATTTGAACAAAGGTGTACAAGTGTATACAAGCTTGTACAAGTGTGTACAAGCATGTACAAGTGTGTACAAAGGTGTACAGGTTTGTACAAGGTTGTACAAGTGTGTACAAGGGTGTACAAGTGTGTACAAGGTTGTACAAGTGTGTACAAGCTTGTACAAGTGTGTACAAGGGTGTACAAGTGTGTACAAGGTTGTACAAGTTTTTACATGGTTGTACAAGTGTGTACAAGGTTGTACAAGTGTGTACAAGGTTGTACAAGTGTGTACAAGGTTGTACAAGTGTGTACAAGGTTGTACAAGTGTGTACAAGGTTGTACAAGTGTGTACAAGGTTGTACAAGTGTGTACAAGGTTGTACAAGTGTGTACAAGGTTGTACAAGTGTGTACAAGGTTGTACAAGTGTGTACAAGGTTGTACAAGTGTGTACAAGGTTGTACAAGTGTGTACAAGGTTGTACAAGTGTGTACAAGGTTGTACAAGTGTGTACAAGGGTGTACAAGTGTGTACAAGGTTGTACAAGTGTGTACAAGGGTGAAAAATCGTGTACAAGGATGTACAAGTTTGTACAAGTTTGTACAAGGTTGTACAAGTGTGTACAAGGATGTACAAGTTTGTACAAGGTTGTACAAGTGTGTACAAGGTTGAAAAATCGTGTACAAGGATGTACAAGTTTGTACAAGGTTGTACAAGGTTGTACAAGTGTGTACAAGGGTGTACAAGTTTTTACAAGGTTGTACAAGTGTGTACAAGGTTGTACAAGTGTGTACAAGGCTGTACAATTGTGTACAAGGTTGTACAAGTGTGTACAAGGTTGTACAAGTGTGTACAAGGTTGTACAATTGTGTACAAGGCTGTACAAGTGTGTACAAGGTTGTACAAGTGTGTACAAGGCTGTACAATTGTGTACAAGGTTGTACAAGTGTGTACAAGGTTGTACAAGTGTGTACAAGGTTGTACAATTGTGTACAAGACTGTACAAGTGTGTACAAAGTTGTGCAAGTGTGTACAAGGTTGTACAAGTGTGTACAAGGTTGTACAATTGTGTACAAGGTTGTACAAGTGTGTACAAGGTTGTACAAGTGTGTACAAGGGTGTACAATCGTGTACAATGATGTACAAGTTTGTACAAGATTTTACAAGTGTGTACTGGGTTGTACAAGTGTGTACAAGATTGTATAAGTTTGTACAAGGTTGTACAAGTGTGTACAAGGGTGTACAAGTGTGTACAAATGTGTACAAGTGTGTACAGGGGTGTACAAGTTTGTACAAGGGTGTACAAGTTTTACAAGGTTGTACAAGTGTGTACAAGGTTGTACAAGTTGTGTACTGGGTTGTACAAGTGTGTACAAGATTGTATAAGTTTGTACAAGTGTGTACAAGGGTGTACAAGTGTGTACAAATGTGTACAAGTGTGTACAGGGGTGTACAAGTTTGTAAAAGGGTGTACAAGTTTTACAAGGTTGTACAAGTGTGTACAAGGTTGTACAAGTTGTGTACAAGGTTGTACATGTGTGTACAAGGGTGTACAAGTGTGTACAAGGTTGTACAAGTGTGTACAAGCTTGTACAAGTGTGTACAAGGGTGTACAAGTGTGTACAAGGTTGTACAAGTTTTTACAAGGTTGTACAAGTGTGTACAAGGGTGTAAAATCGTGTACAAGGATGTACAAGTTTGTACAAGTTTGTACAAGGTTGTACAAGTTTGTACAAGGGTGTACAAGTGTGTACGATAAGTAAAAGTGTGTACAAGGGTGTACAAGGTTGTACAAGTGTGTACAAGGTTGTACAATTGTGTACAAGGCTGTACAAGTGTGTACAAGGTCGTACAATTGTGTACAAGGCTGTACAAGTGTGTACAAGATTGTACAAATGTGTACAAGATTGTACAAGTGTGTACAAGGTTGTACAAGTGTGTACAAGGATGTACAAGTTTGTACAAGGGTGTACAAGTGTGTACGATGTGTAAAAGTTTGTACAAGGGTGTACAAGGTTGTACAAGTGTGTACAAGGTTGTACAATTGTGTACAAGGCTGTACAAGTGTGTACAAGGTTGTACAATTTTGTACAAGGCTGTACAAGTGTGTACAAGGTTGTACAAGTGTGTACAAGGGTGTACAGGTTTGTACAAGGTTGTACAAGGTTGTACAAGTGTGTACAAGGTTGTACAATTGTGTACAAGGCTGTACAAGTGTGTAAAAGGTTGTACAAGGTTGTACAAGTGTGTACAAGGGTGTACAAGTTTTTACAAGGTTGTACAAGTGTGTACAAGGTTGTACAAGTGTGTACAAGGCTGTACAATTGTGTACAAGGTTGTACAAGTGTGTACAAGGTTGTACAAGTATGTACAAGGTTGTACAATTGTGTACAAGGCTGTACAAGTGTGTACAAGGTTGTACAAGTGTGTACAAGGCTGTACAATTGTGTACAAGGTTGTACAAGTGTGTACAAGGTTGTACAAGTGTGTACAAGGTTGTACAATTGTGTACAAGACTGTACAAGTGTGTACAAAGTTGTGCAAGTGTGTACAAGGTTGTACAAGTGTGTACAAGGTTGTACAATTGTGTACAAGGTTGTACAAGTGTGTACAAGGTTGTACAAGTGTGTACAAGGGTGTACAATCGTGTACAATGATGTACAAGTTTGTACAAGATTTTACAAGTGTGTACTGGGTTGTACAAGTGTGTACAAGATTGTATAAGTTTGTACAAGGTTGTACAAGTGTGTACAAGGGTGTACAAGTGTGTACAAATGTGTACAAGTGTGTACAGGGGTGTACAAGTTTGTACAAGGGTGTACAAGTTTTACAAGGTTGTACAAGTGTGTACAAGGTTGTACAAGTTGTGTACTGGGTTGTACAAGTGTGTACAAGATTGTATATGTTTGTACAAGGTTGTACAAGTGTGTACAAGGGTGTACAAGTGTGTACAAATGTGTACAAGTGTGTACAGGGGTGTACAAGTTTGTACAAGGGTGTACAAGTTTTACAAGGTTGTACAAGTGTGTACAAGGTTGTACAAGTTGTGTACAAGGTTGTACATGTGTGTACAAGGGTGTACAAGTGTGTACAAGTGTGTACAAGGTTGTACAAGTGTGTACAAGCTTGTACAAGTGTGTACAAGGGTGTACAAGTGTGTACAAGGGTGTACAAGTGTGTACAAGGTTGTACAAGTTTTTACAAGGTTGTACAAGTGTGTACAAGGGTGTAAAATCGTGTACAAGGATGTACAAGTTTGTACAAGTTTGTACAAGGTTGTACAAGTGTGTACAAGGATGTACAAGTTTGTACAAGGGTGTACAAGTGTGTACGATAAGTAAAAGTGTGTACAAGGGTGTACAAGGTTGTACAAGTGTGTACAAGGTTGTACAATTGTGTACAAGGCTGTACAAGGTTGTACAATTGTGTACAAGGCTGTACAAGTGTGTACAAGATTGTACAAGTGTGTACAAGATTGTACAAGTGTGTACAAGGTTGTACAAGTGTGTACAAGGATGTACAAGTTTGTACAAGAGTGTACAAGTGTGTACGATGTGTAAAAGTTTGTACAAGGGTGTACAAGGTTGTACAAGTGTGTACAAGGTTGTACAATTGTGTACAAGGCTGTACAAGTGTGTACAAGGTTGTACAATTTTGTACAAGGCTGTACAAGTGTGTACAAGGTTGTACAAGTGTGTACAAGGGTGTACAATCGTGTACAAGCTTGTACAAGTGTGTACAAGGTTGTACAAGTGTGTACAAGGTTGTACAATTGTGTATCAGGTTGTACAAGTGTGTACAAGGTTGTACAAGTGTGTACAAGGGTGTACAATCGTGTACAAGGATGTACAAGTTTGTACAAGTTTGTACAAGGTTGTACAAGTGTGTACAAGGATGTACAAGTTTGTACAAGGGTGCACAAGTGTGTACAAGGGTGTACAATCGTGTACAAGCTTGTACAAGTGTGTACAAGGGTGTACAGGTGTGTACAAGGTTGTACAAGGTTGTACAAGTGTGTACAAGGGTGTACAAATGTGTACAAGGATGTAAAAGTTTGTACAAGTGTGTACAAGTTTGTACAAGGTTGTACAAGTGTGTACAAGGTTTTACAATTGTGTACAAGGTTGTACAAGTGTGTACAAGGTTGTACAAGTGTGTACAAGGTTGTACAAGTGTGTACAACTTGTACAAGTGTGTACAACGTTGTACAAGTGTGTACAAGGTTGTACAAGTTTGTACAAGGTTGTACAAGTGTGTACAAGTTTGTACAAGTGTGTACAAGTTTGTACAAGGTTGTACAAATGTGTACAAGGGTGTACAAAAGTGTACAAGGGTTCACAAATTTGAACAAAGGTGTACAAGTGTATACAAGCTTGTACAAGTGTGTACAAGCATGTACAAGTGTGTACAAGGGTGTACAGGTTTGTACAAGGTTGTACAAGTGTGTACAAGGGTGTACAAGTGTGTACAAGGTTGTACAAGTGTGTACAAGCTTGTACAAGTGTGTACAAGGGTGTACAAGTGTGTACAAGGTTGTACAAGTTTTTACATGGTTGTACAAGTGTGTACAAGGTTGTACAAGTGTGTACAAGGTTGTACAAGTGTGTACAAGGTTGTACAAGTGTGTACAAGGTTGTACAAGAGTGTACAAGGTTGTACAAGTGTGTACAAGGTTGTACAAGTGTGTACAAGGTTGTACAAGTGTGTACAAGGTTGTACAAGTGTGTACAAGGTTGTACAAGTGTGTACAAGGTTGTACAAGTGTGTACAAGGTTGTACAAGTGTGTACAAGTTTGTACAAGTGTGTATAAGGTTGTACAAGTGTGTACAAGGTTGTACAATTGTGTACAAGGTTGTACAAGTGTGTACAAGGTTGTACAAGTGTGTACAAGGTTGTACAAGTGTGTACAAGGGTGAAAAATCGTGTACAAGGATGTACAAGTTTGTACAAGTTTGTACAAGGATGTACAAGTTTGTACAAGGGTGTACAAGTGTGTACGATGTGTAAAAGTTTGTACAAGGGTGTACAAGGTTGTACAAGTGTGTACAAGGTTGTACAATTGTGTACAAGGCTGTACAATTTTGTACAAGGCTGTACAAGTGTGTACAAGGCTGTACAAGTGTGTACAAGGCTGTACAAGTGTGTACAAGGCTGTACAAGTGTGTACAAGGTTGTACAATTGTGTACAAGGCTGTACAATTGTGTACAAGGTTGTACAAGTGTGTACAAGGTTGTACAAGTGTGTACAAGGTTGTACAATTGTGTACAAGGCTGTACAAGTGTGTACAAGGTTGTACAAGTGTGTACAAGGTTGTACAAGTGTGTACAAGGTTGTACAAATGTGTACAAGGTTGGACAAGTGTGTACAAGGTTGTACAAGTGTGTACAAGGTTGTACAAGTGTGTACAAGGTTGTACAATTGTGTGTCAGGTTGTACAAGTGTGTACAAGGTTGTACAAGTGTGTACAAGGGTGTACAATCGTGTACAAGGATGTACAAGTTTTTACAAGTGTGTACAAGTTTGTACAAGGTTGTACAAGTGTGTACAAGGATGTACAAGTTTGTACAAGGGAGTACAAGTTTGTACAAGATTGTACAAGTGTGTACTGGGTTGTACAAGTGTGTACAAGATTGTATAAGTTTGTACAAGGTTGTACAAGTGTGTACAAGGGTGTACAAGTGTGTACAAATGTGTACAAGTTTTACAAGGTTGTACAAGTGTGTACAAGGTTGTACAAGTTGTGTACAAGGTTGTACATGTGTGTACAAGGGTGTACAAGTTTTAACAAGGCTGTACAAGTGTGTACAAGGTTGTACAAGGTTGTACAAGGCTGTACAAGTGTGTACAAGGTTGTACAAGTTGTACAAGTGTGTACAAGGGTGTACAAGTTTTTACAAGGTTGTACAAGTGTGTACAAGGTTTTACAAGTGTGTACAAGGCTGTACAATTGTGTACAAAGTTGTACAAGTGTGTACAAGGTTGTACAAGTGTGTACAAGGTTGTACAATTGTGTACAAGGCTGTACAAGTGTGTACAAGGTTGTACAAGTGTGTACAAGGCTGTACAATTGTGTACAAGGTTGTACAAGTGTGTACAAGGTTGTACAAGTGTGTACAAGGTTGTACAATTGTGTACAAGGCTGTACAAGTGTGTTCAAGGTTGTACAAGTGTGTACAAGGTTGTACAAGTGTGTACAAGGGTGTACAATTGTGTACAAGGATGTAAAAGTGTGTACAAGGTTGTACAAGTGTGTACAAGGATGTACAAGTTTGTACAAGGGCTGTACAAGTGTGTACGATGTGTAAAAGTTTGTACAAGGGTGTACAAGTTTGTACAAGTGTGTACAAGGTTGTACAATTGTGTACAAGGCTGTACAAGTGTGTACAAGGTTGTACAATTTTGTACAAGGCTGTACAAGTGTGTACAAGGTTGTACAAGTGTGTACAAGGCTCTACAATTGTGTACAAGGTTGTACAAGTGTGTACAAGGTTGTACAAGTGTGTACAAGGTTGTACAATTGTGTACAAGGCTGTACAAGTGTGTACAAGGTTGTACAATTGTGTACAAGGCTGTACAAGTGTGTAAAAGGTTGTACAAGTGTGTACAAGGTTGTACAAGTGTGTACAAGGTTGTACAAGTATGTACAAGGTTGTACAAGTGTGTACAAGGTTGTACAAGTGTGTACGAGGTTGTACAATTGTGTACAAGGTTGTACAAGTGTGTACAAGGTTGTACAATTGTGTACAAGGCTGTACAAGTGTGTACAAGGTTGTACAAGGTTGTATAAGTGTGTACAAGGGTGTACAAGTTTTAACAAGGTTGTACAAGTGTGTACAAGGTTGTACAAGTGTGTACAAGGCTGTACAATTGTGTACAAGGTTGTACAAGTGTGTACAAGGTTGTACAAGTGTGTACAAGGTTGTACAATTGTGTACAAGGCTGTACAAGTGTGTACAAGGTTGTACAAGTGTGTACAAGGCTGTACAATTGTGTACAAGGTTGTATAAGTGTGTACAAGGTTGTACAAGTGTGTACAAGGTTGTACAATTGTGTACAAGACTGTACAAGTGTGTACAAAGTTGTGCAAGTGTGTACAAGGTTGTACAAGTGTGTACAAGGTTGTACAATTGTGTACAAGGTTGTACAAGTGTGTACAAGGTTGTACAAGTGTGTACAAGGGTGTACAATCGTGTACAAGGATGTACAAGTTTGTACAAGATTGTACAAGTGTGTACTGGGTTGTACAAGTGTGTACAAGATTGTATAAGTTTGTACAAGGTTGTACAAGTGTGTACAAGGGTGTACAAGTGTGTACAAATGTGTACAAGTGTGTACAGGGGTGTACAAGTTTGTACAAGGGTGTACAAGTTTTACAAGGTTGTACAAGTGTGTACAAGGTTGTACAAGTTGTGTACTGGGTTGTACAAGTGTGTACAAGATTGTATAAGTTTGTACAAGGTTGTACAAGTGTGTACAAGGGTGTACAAGTGTGTACAAATGTGTACAAGTGTGTACAGGGGTGTACAAGTTTGTACAAGGGTGTACAAGTTTTACAAGGTTGTACAAGTGTGTACAAGGTTGTACAAGTTGTGTACAAGGTTATACATGTGTGTACAAGGGTGTACAAGTGTGTACAAGGTTGTACAAGTGTGTACAAGCTTGTACAAGTGTGTACAAGGGTGTACAAGTGTGTACAAGGTTGTACAAGTTTTCACAAGGTTGTACAAGTGTGTACAAGGCGGTAAAATCGTGTACAAGGATGTACAAGTTTGTACAAGTTTGTACAAGGTTGTACAAGTGTGTACAAGGATGTACAAGTTTGTACAAGGGTGTACAAGTGTGTACGATAAGTAAAAGTGTGTACAAGGGTGTACAAGGTTGTACAAGTGTGTACAAGGTTGTACAATTGTGTACAAGGCTGTACAAGTGTGTACAAGGTTGTACAATTGTGTACAAGGCTGTACAAGTGTGTACAAGATTGTACAAGTGTGTACAAGGTTGTACAAGTGTGTACAAGGATGTACAAGTTTGTACAAGGATGTACAAGTGTTTACAAGGTTGTACAAGTGTGTACAAGGTTGTACAAGTGTTTACAAGGTTGTACAAGTGTGTACAAGGTTGTACAAGTGTGTACAAGGTTGTACAAGTGTGTACAAGGTTGTACAATTGTGTATCAGGTTGTACAAGTGTGTACAAGGTTGTACAATTGTGTACAAGGCTGTACAAGTGTGTACAAGGTTTTACAATTTTGTACAAGGCTGTACAAGTGTGTACAAGGTTGTACAAGTGTGTACAAGGCTGTACAATTGTGTACAAGGTTGTACAAGTGTGTACAAGGTTGTACAAGTGTGTACAAGGTTGTACAATTGTGTACAAGGCTGTACAAGTGTGTACAAGGTTGTACAAGTGTTTACAAGGTTGTACAAGTGTGTACAAGGTTGTACAAGTGTTTACAAGGTTGTACAAGTGTGTACAAGGTTGTACAAGTGTGTACAAGGTTGTACAAGTGTGTACAAGGTTGTACAATTGTGTATCAGGTTGTACAAGTGTGTACAAGGTTGTACAAGTGTGTACAAGGTTGTACTATCGTGTACAAGGATGTACAAGTTTGTACAAGTTTGTACAAGTTTGTACAAGTTTGTACAAGGTTTTACAAGTGTGTACAAGGATGTACAAGTTTGTACAAGGGTGCACAAGTGTGTACAAGGGTGTACAATCGTGTACAAGCTTGTACAAGTGTGTACAAGGGTGTACAGGTTTGTACAAGGTTGTACAAGGTTGTACAAGTGTGTACAAGGGTGTACAAATGTGTACAAGGATGTAAAAGTTTGTACAAGTGTGTACAAGTTTGTACAAGGTTGTACAAGTGTGTACAAGGTTTTACAATTGTGTACAAGGTTGTACAAGTGTGTACAAGGTTGTACAAGTGTGTACAAGGTTGTACAAGTGTGTACAAGGTTGTACAAGTGTGTACAACTTGTACAAGTGTGTACAAGCTTGTACAAGTGTGTACAAGGTTGTACAAGTTTGAACAAGTTTGTACAAGTGTGTACAAGTTTGTACAAGTGTGTACAAGTTTGTACAAGGTTGTACAAATGTGTACAAGGGTGTACAAAAGTGTACAAGGGTGCACAAGTTTGAACAAAGGTGTACAAGTGTGTACAAGCTTGTACAAGTGTGTACAAGCTTGTACAAGTGTGTACAAGGGTGTACAGGTTTGTACAAGGTTGTACAAGTGTGTACAAGGGTGTACAAGTGTGTACAAGGTTGTACAAGTGTGTACAAGCTTGTACAAGTGTGTACAAGGGTGTACAAGTGTGTACAAGGTTGTACAAGTTTTTACATGGTTGTACAAGTGTGTACAAGGTTGTACAAGTGTGTACAAGGTTGTACAAGTGTGTACAAGGTTGTACAAGTGTGTACAAGGTTGTACAAGTGTGTACAAGGTTGTACAAGTGTGTACAAGGTTGTACAAGTGTGTACAAGGTTGTACAAGTGTGTACAAGGTTGTACAAGTGTGTACAAGTTGTACAAGTGTGTACAAGGTTGTACAAGTGTGTACAAGGTTGTACAAGTGTGTACAAGGTTGTAAAAGTGTGTACAAGGGTGTACAAGTGTGTACAAGGTTGTACAAGTTTTTACAAGGTTGTACAAGTGTGTACAAGGGTGTAAAATCGTGTACAAGGATGTACAAGTTTGTACAAGTTTGTACAAGGTTGTACAAGTGTGTACAAGGATGTACAAGTTTGTACAAGGGTGTACAAGTGTGTACGATAAATAAAAGTGTGTACAAGTGTGTACAAGGCTGTACAAGTGTGTACAAGGCTGTACAAGTGTGTACAAGTTTGTACAAGGGTGTACAAGGTTGTACAAGTGTGTACAAGGTTGTACAATTGTGTACAAGGCTGTACAATTTTGTACAAGGCTGTACAAGTGTGTACAAGGCTGTACAAGTGTGTACAAGGTTGTACAATTGTGTACAAGGCTGTACAATTGTGTACAAGGTTGTACAAGTGTGTACAAGGTTGTACAAGTGTGTACAAGGTTGTACAATTGTGTACAAGGCTGTACAAGTGTGTACAAGGTTGTACAAGTGTGTACAAGGTTGTACAAGTGTGTACAAGGTTGTACAATTGTGTGTCAGGTTGTACAAGTGTGTACAAGGTTGTACAAGTGTGTACAAGGGTGTACAATCGTGTACAAGGATGTACAAGTTTGTACAAGTTTGTACAAGTTTGTACAAGGTTGTACAAGTGTGTACAAGGATGTACAAGTTTGTACAAGGGAGTACAAGTTTGTACAAGATTGTACAAGTGTGTACTGGGTTGTACAAGTGTGTACAAGATTGTATAAGTTTGTACAAGGTTTTACAAGTGTGTACAAGGGTGTACAAGTGTGTACAAATGTGTACAAGTTTTACAAGGTTGTACAAGTGTGTACAAGGTTGTACAAGTTGTGTACAATGTTGTACATGTGTGTACAAGGGTGTACAAGTTTTTACAAGGCTTTACAAGTGTGTACAAGGTTGTACAAGGTTGTACAAGGCTGTACAAGTGTGTACAAGGTTGTACAAGGTTGTACAAGTGTGTACAAGGGTGTACAAGTTTTTACAAGGTTGTACAAGTGTGTACAAGGTTGTACAAGTGTGTACAAGGCTGTACAATTGTGTACAAGGTTGTACAAGTGTGTACAAGGTTGTACAAGTGTGTACAAGGTTGTACAATTGTGTACAAGGCTGTACAAGTGTGTACAAGGTTGTACAAGTGTGTACAAGGCTGTACAATTGTGTACAAGGTTGTACAAGTGTGTACAAGGTTGTACAAGTGTGTACAAGGTTGTACAATTGTGTACAAGGCTGTACAAGTGTGTTCAAGGTTGTACAAGTGTGTACAAGGTTGTACAAGTGTGTACAAGGGTGTACAATTGTGTACAAGGATGTTCAAGTGTGTACAAGGTTGTACAAGTGTGTACAAGGATGTACAAGTTTGTACAAGGGCTGTACAAGTGTGAACGATGTGTAAAAGTTTGTACAAGGGTGTACAAGTTTGTACAAGTGTGTACAAGGTTGTACAATTGTGTACAAGGTTGTACAAGTGTGTACAAGGTTGTACAAGTGTGTACAAGGTTGTACAAGTGTGTACAAGGTTGTACAAGTGTGTACAAGGTTGTACAAGTGTGTACAAGGTTGTACAAGTGTGTACAAGGTTGTACAAGTGTGTACAAGGGTGTACAAGTGTGTACAAGGTTGTACAAGTTTTTACAAGGTTGTACAAGTGTGTACAAGGGTGTAAAATCGTGTACAAGGATGTACAAGTTTGTACAAGTGTGTACAAGGATGTACAAGTTTGTACAAGGGTGTACAAGTGTGTACGATAAGTAAAAGTGTGTACAAGGGTGTACAAGGTTGTACAAGTGTGTACAAGGTTGTACAATTGTGTACAAGGCTGTACAAGTGTGTACAAGGTTGTACAAGTGTGTACAAGGTTGTACAATTGTGTACAAGGCTGTACAACTGTGTACAAGGTTGTACAATTGTGTACAAGGATGTACAAGTGTGTACAAGGTTGTACAAGTGTGTACAAGGTTGTACAAGTGTGTACAAGGATGTACAAGTTTGTACAAGGGTGTACAAGTGTGTACGATGTGTAAAAGTTTGTACAAGGGTGTACAAGGTTGTACAAGTGTGTACAAGGTTGTACAATTGTGTACAAGGCTGTACAATTTTGTACAAGGCTGTACAAGTGTGTACAAGGCTGTACAAGTGTGTACAAGGTTGTACAATTGTGTACAAGGCTGTACAATTGTGTACAAGGTTGTACAAGTGTGTACAAGGTTGTACAAGTGTGTACAAGGTTGTACAATTGTGTACAAGGCTGTACAAGTGTGTACAAGGTTGTACAAGTGTGTACAAGGGTGTACAATCGTGTACAAGGATGTACAAGTTTGTACAAGTTTGTACAAGTTTGTACAAGTTTGTACAAGGTTGTACAAGTGTGTACAAGGATGTACAAGTTTGTACAAGGGAGTACAAGTTTGTACAAGATTGTACAAGTGTGTACTGGGTTGTACAAGTGTGTACAAGATTGTATAAGTTTGTACAAGGTTGTACAAGTGTGTACAAGGTTGTACAAGTGTGTACAAGGGTGTACAATCGTGTACAAGGATGTACAAGTTTGTACAAGTTTGTACAAGTTTGTACAAGGTTGTACAAGTGTGTACAAGGATGTACAAGTTTGTACAAGGGAGTACAAGTTTGTACAAGATTGTACAAGTGTGTACTGGGTTGTACAAGTGTGTACAAGATTGTATAAGTTTGTACAAGGTTGTACAAGTGTGTACAAGGGTGTACAAGTGTGTACAAATGTGTACAAGTTTTACAAGGTTGTACAAGTGTGTACAAGGTTGTACAAGTTGTGTACAAGGTTGTACATGTGTGTACAAGGGTGTACAAGTTTTTACAAGGCTGTACAAGTGTGTACAAGGTTTTACAAGGTTGTACAAGGCTGTACAAGTGTGTACAAGGTTGTACAAGGTTGTACAATTGTGTACAAGGGTGTACAAGTTTTTACAAGGTTGTACAAGTGTGTACAAGGTTGTACAAGTGTGTACAAGGCTGTACAAGTGTGTACAAGGTTGTACAAGTGTGTACAAGGCTGTACAATTGTGTACAAGGTTGTACAAGTGTGTACAAGGTTGTACAAGTGTGTACAAGGTTGTACAATTGTGTACAAGGCTGTACAAGTGTGTTCAAGGTTGTACAAGTGTGTACAAGGTTGTACAAGTGTGTACAAGGGTGTACAATTGTGTACAAGGATGTAAAAGTGTGTACAAGGTTGTACAAGTGTGTACAAGGATGTACAAGTTTGTGAAAGGGCTGTACAAGTGTGTACGATGTGTAAAAGTTTGTACAAGGGTGTACAAGTTTGTACAAGTGTGTACAAGTGTGTACAAGGATGTACAAGTTTGTACAAGGGTGTACAAGTGTGTACGATAAATAAAAGTGTGTACAAGTGTGTACAAGGCTGTACAAGTGTGTACAAGGCTGTACAAGTGTGTACAAGTTTGTACAAGGGTGTACAAGGTTGTACAAGTGTGTACAAGGTTGTACAATTGTGTACAAGGCTGTACAATTTTGTACAAGGCTGTACAAGTGTGTACAAGGCTGTACAAGTGTGTACAAGGTTGTACAATTGTGTACAAGGCTGTACAATTGTGTACAAGGTTGTACAAGTGTGTACAAGGTTGTACAAGTGTGTACAAGGTTGTACAATTGTGTACAAGGCTGTACAAGTGTGTACAAGGTTGTACAAGTGTGTACAAGGTTGTACAAGTGTGTACAAGGTTGTACAATTGTGTGTCAGGTTGTACAAGTGTGTACAAGGTTGTACAAGTGTGTACAAGGGTGTACAATCGTGTACAAGGATGTACAAGTTTGTACAAGTTTGTACAAGTTTGTACAAGGTTGTACAAGTGTGTACAAGGATGTACAAGTTTGTACAAGGGAGTACAAGTTTGTACAAGATTGTACAAGTGTGTACTGGGTTGTACAAGTGTGTACAAGATTGTATAAGTTTGTACAAGGTTTTACAAGTGTGTACAAGGGTGTACAAGTGTGTACAAATGTGTACAAGTTTTACAAGGTTGTACAAGTGTGTACAAGGTTGTACAAGTTGTGTACAATGTTGTACATGTGTGTACAAGGGTGTACAAGTTTTTACAAGGCTTTACAAGTGTGTACAAGGTTGTACAAGGTTGTACAAGGCTGTACAAGTGTGTACAAGGTTGTACAAGGTTGTACAAGTGTGTACAAGGGTGTACAAGTTTTTACAAGGTTGTACAAGTGTGTACAAGGTTGTACAAGTGTGTACAAGGCTGTACAATTGTGTACAAGGTTGTACAAGTGTGTACAAGGTTGTACAAGTGTGTACAAGGTTGTACAATTGTGTACAAGGCTGTACAAGTGTGTACAAGGTTGTACAAGTGTGTACAAGGCTGTACAATTGTGTACAAGGTTGTACAAGTGTGTACAAGGTTGTACAAGTGTGTACAAGGTTGTACAATTGTGTACAAGGCTGTACAAGTGTGTTCAAGGTTGTACAAGTGTGTACAAGGTTGTACAAGTGTGTACAAGGGTGTACAATTGTGTACAAGGATGTTCAAGTGTGTACAAGGTTGTACAAGTGTGTACAAGGATGTACAAGTTTGTACAAGGGCTGTACAAGTGTGAACGATGTGTAAAAGTTTGTACAAGGGTGTACAAGTTTGTACAAGTGTGTACAAGGTTGTACAATTGTGTACAAGGTTGTACAAGTGTGTACAAGGTTGTACAAGTGTGTACAAGGTTGTACAAGTGTGTACAAGGTTGTACAAGTGTGTACAAGGTTGTACAAGTGTGTACAAGGTTGTACAAGTGTGTACAAGGTTGTACAAGTGTGTACAAGGGTGTACAAGTGTGTACAAGGTTGTACAAGTTTTTACAAGGTTGTACAAGTGTGTACAAGGGTGTAAAATCGTGTACAAGGATGTACAAGTTTGTACAAGTGTGTACAAGGATGTACAAGTTTGTACAAGGGTGTACAAGTGTGTACGATAAGTAAAAGTGTGTACAAGGGTGTACAAGGTTGTACAAGTGTGTACAAGGTTGTACAATTGTGTACAAGGCTGTACAAGTGTGTACAAGGTTGTACAAGTGTGTACAAGGTTGTACAATTGTGTACAAGGCTGTACAACTGTGTACAAGGTTGTACAATTGTGTACAAGGATGTACAAGTGTGTACAAGGTTGTACAAGTGTGTACAAGGTTGTACAAGTGTGTACAAGGATGTACAAGTTTGTACAAGGGTGTACAAGTGTGTACGATGTGTAAAAGTTTGTACAAGGGTGTACAAGGTTGTACAAGTGTGTACAAGGTTGTACAATTGTGTACAAGGCTGTACAATTTTGTACAAGGCTGTACAAGTGTGTACAAGGCTGTACAAGTGTGTACAAGGTTGTACAATTGTGTACAAGGCTGTACAATTGTGTACAAGGTTGTACAAGTGTGTACAAGGTTGTACAAGTGTGTACAAGGTTGTACAATTGTGTACAAGGCTGTACAAGTGTGTACAAGGTTGTACAAGTGTGTACAAGGGTGTACAATCGTGTACAAGGATGTACAAGTTTGTACAAGTTTGTACAAGTTTGTACAAGTTTGTACAAGGTTGTACAAGTGTGTACAAGGATGTACAAGTTTGTACAAGGGAGTACAAGTTTGTACAAGATTGTACAAGTGTGTACTGGGTTGTACAAGTGTGTACAAGATTGTATAAGTTTGTACAAGGTTGTACAAGTGTGTACAAGGTTGTACAAGTGTGTACAAGGGTGTACAATCGTGTACAAGGATGTACAAGTTTGTACAAGTTTGTACAAGTTTGTACAAGGTTGTACAAGTGTGTACAAGGATGTACAAGTTTGTACAAGGGAGTACAAGTTTGTACAAGATTGTACAAGTGTGTACTGGGTTGTACAAGTGTGTACAAGATTGTATAAGTTTGTACAAGGTTGTACAAGTGTGTACAAGGGTGTACAAGTGTGTACAAATGTGTACAAGTTTTACAAGGTTGTACAAGTGTGTACAAGGTTGTACAAGTTGTGTACAAGGTTGTACATGTGTGTACAAGGGTGTACAAGTTTTTACAAGGCTGTACAAGTGTGTACAAGGTTTTACAAGGTTGTACAAGGCTGTACAAGTGTGTACAAGGTTGTACAAGGTTGTACAATTGTGTACAAGGGTGTACAAGTTTTTACAAGGTTGTACAAGTGTGTACAAGGTTGTACAAGTGTGTACAAGGCTGTACAAGTGTGTACAAGGTTGTACAAGTGTGTACAAGGCTGTACAATTGTGTACAAGGTTGTACAAGTGTGTACAAGGTTGTACAAGTGTGTACAAGGTTGTACAATTGTGTACAAGGCTGTACAAGTGTGTTCAAGGTTGTACAAGTGTGTACAAGGTTGTACAAGTGTGTACAAGGGTGTACAATTGTGTACAAGGATGTAAAAGTGTGTACAAGGTTGTACAAGTGTGTACAAGGATGTACAAGTTTGTGAAAGGGCTGTACAAGTGTGTACGATGTGTAAAAGTTTGTACAAGGGTGTACAAGTTTGTACAAGTGTGTACAAGGTTGTACAATTGTGTACAAGGCTGTACAAGTGTGTACAAGGTTGTACAATTTTGTACAAGGCTGTACAAGTGTGTACAAGGTTGTACAAGTGTGTACAAGGCTCTACAATTGTGTACAAGGTTGTACAAGTGTGTACAAGGTTGTACAAGTGTGTACAAGGTTGTACAATTGTGTACAAGGCTGTACAAGTGTGTACAAGGTTGTACAATTGTGTACAAGGCTGTACAAGTGTGTAAAAGGTTGTACAAGTGTGTACAAGGTTGTACAAGTGTGTACAAGGTTGTACAAGTATGTACAAGGTTGTACAAGTGTGTACAAGGTTGTACAAGTGTGTACGAGGTTGTACAATTGTGTACAAGGTTGTACAAGTGTGTACAAGGTTGTACAATTGTGTACAAGGCTGTACAAGTGTGTACAAGGTTGTACAAGGTTGAACAAGTGTGTACAAGGGTGTACAAGTTTTAACAAGGTTGTACAAGTGTGTACAAGGTTGTACAAGTGTGTACAAGGCTGTACAATTGTGTACAAGGTTGTACAAGTGTGTACAAGGTTGTACAAGTGTGTACAAGGTTGTACAATTGTGTACAAGGCTGTACAAGTAAGTACAAGGTTGTACAAGTGTGTACAAGGCTGTACAATTGTGTACAAGGTTGTACAAGTGTGTACAAGGTTGTACAAGTGTGTACAAGGTTGTACAATTGTGTACAAGACTGTACAAGTGTGTACAAAGTTGTGCAAGTGTGTACAAGGTTGTACAAGTGTGTACAAGGTTGTACAATTGTGTACAAGGTTGTACAAGTGTGTACAAGGTTGTACAAGTGTGTACAAGGGTGTACAATCGTGTACAAGGATGTACAAGTTTGTACAAGATTGTACAAGTGTGTACTGGGTTGTACAAGTGTGTACAAGATTGTATAAGTTTGTACAAGGTTGTACAAGTGTGTACAAGGGTGTACAAGTGTGTACAAATGTGTACAAGTGTGTACAGGGGTGTACAAGTTTGTACAAGGGTGTACAAGTTTTACAAGGTTGTACAAGTGTGTACAAGGTTGTACAAGTTGTGTACTGGGTTGTACAAGTGTGTACAAGATTGTATAAGTTTGTACAAGGTTGTACAAGTGTGTACAAGGGTGTACAAGTGTGTACAAATGTGTACAAGTGTGTACAGGGGTGTACAAGTTTGTACAAGGGTGTACAAGTTTTACAAGGTTGTACAAGTGTGTACAAGGTTGTACAAGTTGTGTACAAGGTTATACATGTGTGTACAAGGGTGTACAAGTGTGTACAAGGTTGTACAAGTGTGTACAAGCTTGTACAAGTGTGTACAAGGGTGTACAAGTGTGTACAAGGTAGTACAAGTTTTCACAAGGTTGTACAAGTGTGTACAAGGCGGTAAAATCGTGTACAAGGATGTACAAGTTTGTACAAGTTTGTACAAGGTTGTACAAGTGTGTACAAGGATGTACAAGTTTGTACAAGGGTGTACAAGTGTGTACGATAAGTAAAAGTGTGTACAAGGGTGTACAAGGTTGTACAAGTGTGTACAAGGTTGTACAATTGTGTACAAGGCTGTACAAGTGTGTACAAGGTTGTACAATTGTGTACAAGGCTGTACAAGTGTGTACAAGATTGTACAAGTGTGTACAAGGTTGTACAAGTGTGTACAAGGTTGTACAAGTTTGTACAAGGTTGTACTATCGTGTACAAGGATGTACAAGTTTGTACAAGTTTGTACAAGTTTGTACAAGTTTGTACAAGGTTTTACAAGTGTGTACAAGGATGTACAAGTTTGTACAAGGGTGCACAAGTGTGTACAAGGGTGTACAATCGTGTACAAGCTTGTACAAGTGTGTACAAGGGTGTACAGGTTTGTACAAGGTTGTACAAGGTTGTACAAGTGTGTACAAGGGTGTACAAATGTGTACAAGGATGTAAAAGTTTGTACAAGTGTGTACAAGTTTGTACAAGGTTGTACAAGTGTGTACAAGGTTTTACAATTGTGTACAAGGTTGTACAAGTGTGTACAAGGTTGTACAAGTGTGTACAAGGTTGTACAAGTGTGTACAAGGTTGTACAAGTGTGTACAACTTGTACAAGTGTGTACAAGCTTGTACAAGTGTGTACAAGGTTGTAAAAGTTTGAACAAGGTTGTACAAGTGTGTACAAGTTTGTACAAGTGTGTACAAGTTTGTACAAGGTTGTACAAATGTGTACAAGGGTGTACAAAAGTGTACAAGGGTGCACAAGTTTGAACAAAGGTGTACAAGTGTGTACAAGCTTGTACAAGTGTGTACAAGCTTGTACAAGTGTGTACAAGGGTGTACAGGTTTGTACAAGGTTGTACAAGTGTGTACAAGGGTGTACAAGTGTGTACAAGGTTGTACAAGTGTGTACAAGCTTGTACAAGTGTGTACAAGGGTGTACAAGTGTGTACAAGGTTGTACAAGTTTTTACATGGTTGTACAAGTGTGTACAAGGTTGTACAAGTGTGTACAAGGTTGTACAAGTGTGTACAAGGTTGTACAAGTGTGTACAAGGTTGTACAAGTGTGTACAAGGTTGTACAAGTGTGTACAAGGTTGTACAAGTGTGTACAAGGTTGTACAAGTGTGTACAAGGTTGTACAATTGTGTACAAGGCTGTACAAGTGTGTTCAAGGTTGTACAAGTGTGTACAAGGTTGTACAAGTGTGTACAAGGGTGTACAATTGTGTACAAGGATGTTCAAGTGTGTACAAGGTTGTACAAGTGTGTACAAGGATGTACAAGTTTGTACAAGGGCTGTACAAGTGTGAACGATGTGTAAAAGTTTGTACAAGGGTGTACAAGTTTGTACAAGTGTGTACAAGGTTGTACAATTGTGTACAAGGTTGTACAAGGTTGTACAAGGCTGTACAAGTGTGTACAAGGTTGTACAAGGTTGTACAAGTGTGTACAAGGGTGTACAAGTGTGTACAAGGGTGTACAAGTTTTTACAAGGTTGTACAAGTGTGTACAAGGTTGTACAAGTGTGTACAAGGCTGTACAAGTGTGTACAAGGTTGTACAAGTGTGTACAAGGCTGTACAATTGTGTACAAGGTTGTACAAGTGTGTACAAGGTTGTACAAGTGTGTACAAGGTTGTACAATTGTGTACAAGGCTGTACAAGTGTGTTCAAGGTTGTACAAGTGTGTACAAGGTTGTACAAGTGTGTACAAGGGTGTACAATTGTGTACAAGGATGTAAAAGTGTGTACAAGGTTGTACAAGTGTGTACAAGGATGTACAAGTTTGTACAAGGGCTGTACAAGTGTGTACGATGTGTAAAAGTTTGTACAAGGGTGTACAAGTTTGTACAAGTGTGTACAAGGTTGTACAATTGTGTACAAGGCTGTACAAGTGTGTACAAGGTTGTACAATTTTGTACAAGGCTGTACAAGTGTGTACAAGGTTGTACAAGTGTGTACAAGGCTCTACAATTGTGTACAAGGTTGTACAAGTTTGTACAAGGTTGTGCTATCGTGTACAAGGATGTACAAGTTTGTACAAGTTTGTACAAGTTTGTACAAGGTTTTACAAGTGTGTACAAGGATGTACAAGTTTGTACAAGGGTGCACAAGTGTGTACAAGGGTGTACAATCGTGTACAAGCTTGTACAAGTGTGTACAAGGGTGTACAGGTTTGTACAAGGTTGTACAAGGTTGTACAAGTGTGTACAAGGGTGTACAAATGTGTTCAAGGATGTAAAAGTTTGTACAAGTGTGTACAAGTTTGTACAAGGTTGTACAAGTGTGTACAAGGTTTTACAATTGTGTACAAGGTTGTACAAGTGTGTACAAGGTTGTACAAGTGTGTACAAGGTTGTACAAGTGTGTACAAGGTTGTACAAGTGTGTACAACTTGTACAAGTGTGTACAAGCTTGTACAAGTGTGTACAAGGTTGTAAAAGTTTGAACAAGGTTGTACAAGTGTGTACAAGTTTGTACAAGTGTGTACAAGTTTGTACAAGGTTGTACAAATGTGTACAAGGGTGTACAAAAGTGTACAAGGGTGCACAAGTTTGAACAAAGGTGTACAAGTGTGTACAAGGTTGTACATGTGTGTACAAGGGTGTACAAGTTTTTACAAGGCTGTACAAGTGTGTACAAGGTTGTACAAGGCTGTACAAGTGTGTACAAGGTTGTACAAGGTTGTACAAGTGTGTACAAGGGTGTACAAGTTTTTACAAGGTTGTACAAGTGTGTACAAGGTTGTACAAGTGTGTACAAGGCTGTACAAGTGTGTACAAGGTTGTACAAGTGTGTACAAGGCTGTACAATTGTGTACAAGGTTGTACAAGTGTGTACAAGGTTTTACAAGTGTGTACAAGGTTGTACAATTGTGTACAAGGCTGTACAAGTGTGTTCAAGGTTGTACAAGTGTGTACAAGGTTGTACAAGTGTGTACAAGGGTGTACAATTGTGTACAAGGATGTAAAAGTGTGTACAAGGTTGTACAAGTGTGTACAAGGATGTACAAGTTTGTACAAGGGCTGTACAAGTGTGTACGATGTGTAAAAGTTTGTACAAGGGTGTACAAGTTTGTACAAGTGTGTACAAGGTTGTACAATTGTGTACAAGGCTGTACAAGTGTGTACAAGGTTGTACAATTTTGTACAAGGCTGTACAAGTGTGTACAAGGTTGTACAAGTGTGTACAAGGCTCTACAATTGTGTACAAGGTTGTACAAGTGTGTACAAGGTTGTACAAGTGTGTACAAGGTTGTACAATTGTGTACAAGGCTGTACAAGTGTGTACAAGGTTGTACAATTGTGTACAAGGCTGTACAAGTGTGTAAAAGGTTGTACAAGTGTGTACAAGGTTGTACAAGTGTGTACAAGGTTGTACAAGTATGTACAAGGTTGTACAAGTGTGTACAAGGTTGTACAAGTGTGTACGAGGTTGTACAATTGTGTACAAGGTTGTACAAGGGTGTACAAGGTTGTACAATTGTGTACAAGGCTGTACAAGTGTGTACAAGGTTGTACAAGGTTGTACAAGTGTGTACAAGGGTGTACAAGTTTTAACAAGGTTGTACAAGTGTGTACAAGGTTGTACAAGTGTGTACAAGGCTGTACAATTGTGTACAAGGTTGTACAAGTGTGTACAAGGTTGTACAAGTGTGTACAAGGTTGTACAATTGTGTACAAGGCTGTACAAGTGTGTACAAGGTTGTACAAGTGTGTACAAGGCTGTACAATTGTGTACAAGGTTGTACAAGTGTGTACAAGGTTGTACAAGTGTGTACAAGGTTGTACAATTGTGTACAAGACTGTACAAGTGTGTACAAAGTTGTGCAAGTGTGTACAAGGTTGTACAAGTGTGTACAAGGTTGTACAATTGTGTACAAGGTTGTACAAGTGTGTACAAGGTTGTACAAGTGTGTACAAGGGTGTACAATCGTGTACAAGGATGTACAAGTTTGTACAAGATTGTACAAGTGTGTACTGGGTTGTACAAGTGTGTACAAGATTGTATAAGTTTGTACAAGGTTGTACAAGTGTGTACAAGGGTGTACAAGTGTGTACAAATGAGTACAAGTGTGTACAGGGGTGTACAAGTTTGTACAAGGGTGTACAAGTTTTACAAGGTTGTAAAAGTGTGTACAAGGTTGTACAAGTTGTGTACTGGGTTGTACAAGTGTGTACAAGATTGTATAAGTTTGTACAAGGTTGTACAAGTGTGTACAAGGGTGTACAAGTGTGTACAAATGTGTACAAGTGTGTACAGGGGTGTACAAGTTTGTACAAGGGTGTACAAGTTTTACAAGGTTGTACAAGTGTGTACAAGGTTGTACAAGTTGTGTACAAGGTTATACATGTGTGTACAAGGGTGTACAAGTGTGTACAAGGTTGTACAAGTGTGTACAAGCTTGTACAAGTGTGTACAAGGGTGTACAAGTGTGTACAAGGTAGTACAAGTTTTCACAAGGTTGTACAAGTGTGTACAAGGCGGTAAAATCGTGTACAAGGATGTACAAGTTTGTACAAGTTTGTACAAGGTTGTACAAGTGTGTACAAGGATGTACAAGTTTGTACAAGGGTGTACAAGTGTGTACGATAAGTAAAAGTGTGTACAAGGGTGTACAAGGTTGTACAAGTGTGTACAAGGTTGTACAATTATGTACAAGGCTGTACAAGTGTGTACAAGGTTGTACAATTGTGTACAAGGCTGTACAAGTGTGTACAAGATTGTACAAGTGTGTACAAGGTTGTACAAGTGTGTACAAGGTTGTACAAGTGTGTACAAGGTTGTACAATTGTGTATCAGGTTGTACAAGTGTGTACAAGGTTGTACAAGTTTGTACAAGGTTGTACTATCGTGTACAAGGATGTACAAGTTTGTACAAGTTTGTACAAGTTTGTACAAGTTTGTACAAGGTTTTACAAGTGTGTACAAGGATGTACAAGTTTGTACAAGGGTGCACAAGTGTGTACAAGGGTGTACAATCGTGTACAAGCTTGTACAAGTGTGTACAAGGGTGTACAGGTTTGTACAAGGTTGTACAAGGTTGTACAAGTGTGTACAAGGGTGTACAAATGTGTACAAGGATGTAAAAGTTTGTACAAGTGTGTACAAGTTTGTAAAAGGTTGTACAAGTGTGTACAAGGTTTTACAATTGTGTACAAGGTTGTACAAGTGTGTACAAGGTTGTACAAGTGTGTACAAGGTTGTACAAGTGTGTACAAGGTTGTAAAGTGTGTACAAGGTTGTACAAGTGTGTACGACTTGTACAAGTGTGTACAAGCTTGTACAAGTGTGTACAAGGTTGTAAAAGTTTGAACAAGGTTGTACAAGTGTGTACAAGTTTGTACAAGTGTGTACAAGTTTGTACAAGGTTGTACAAATGTGTACAAGGGTGTACAAAAGTGTACAAGGGTGCACAAGTTTGAACAAAGGTGTACAAGTGTGTACAAGCTTGTACAAGTGTGTACAAGCTTGTACAAGTGTGTACAAGGGTGTACAGGTTTGTACAAGGTTGTACAAGTGTGTACAAGGGTGTACAAGTGTGTACAAGGTTGTACAAGTGTGTACAAGCTTGTACAAGTGTGTACAAGGGTGTACAAGTGTGTACAAGGTTGTACAAGTTTTTACATGGTTGTACAAGTGTGTACAAGGTTGTACAAGTGTGTACAAGGTTGTACAAGTGTGTACAAGGTTGTACAAGTGTGTACAAGGTTGTACAAGTGTGTACAAGGTTGTACAAGTGTGTACAAGGTTGTACAAGTGTGTACAAGGTTGTACAAGTGTGTACAAGTTTGTACAATTGTGTACAAGGCTGTACAAGTGTGTTCAAGGTTGTACAAGTGTGTACAAGGTTGTACAAGTGTGTACAAGGGTGTACAATTGTGTACAAGGATGTTCAAGTGTGTACAAGGTTGTACAAGTGTGTACAAGGATGTACAAGTTTGTACAAGGGCTGTACAAGTGTGAACGATGTGTAAAAGTTTGTACAAGGGTGTACAAGTTTGTACAAGTGTGTACAAGGTTGTACAATTGTGTACAAGGTTGTACAAGGTTGTACAAGGCTGTACAAGTGTGTACAAGGTTGTACAAGGTTGTACAAGTGTGTACAAGGGTGTACAAGTTTTTACAAGGTTGTACAAGTGTGTACAAGGTTGTACAAGTGTGTACAAGGCTGTACAAGTGTGTACAAGGTTGTACAAGTGTGTACAAGGCTGTACAATTGTGTACAAGGTTGTACAAGTGTGTACAAGGTTGTACAAGTGTGTACAAGGTTGTACAATTGTGTACAAGGCTGTACAAGTGTGTTCAAGGTTGTACAAGTGTGTACAAGGTTGTACAAGTGTGTACAAGGGTGTACAATTGTGTACAAGGATGTAAAAGTGTGTACAAGGTTGTACAAGTGTGTACAAGGATGTACAAGTTTGTACAAGGGCTGTACAAGTGTGTACGATGTGTAAAAGTTTGTACAAGGGTGTACAAGTTTGTACAAGTGTGTACAAGGTTGTACAATTGTGTACAAGGCTGTACAAGTGTGTACAAGGTTGTACAATTTTGTACAAGGCTGTACAAGTGTGTACAAGGTTGTACAAGTGTGTACAAGGCTCTACAATTGTGTACAAGGTTGTACAAGTTTGTACAAGGTTGTACTATCGTGTACAAGGATGTACAAGTTTGTACAAGTTTGTACAAGTTTGTACAAGTTTGTACAAGGTTTTACAAGTGTGTACAAGGATGTACAAGTTTGTACAAGGGTGCACAAGTGTGTACAAGGGTGTACAATCGTGTACAAGCTTGTACAAGTGTGTACAAGGGTGTACAGGTTTGTACAAGGTTGTACAAGGTTGTACAAGTGTGTACAAGGGTGTACAAATGTGTACAAGGATGTAAAAGTTTGTACAAGTGTGTACAAGTTTGTACAAGGTTGTACAAGTGTGTACAAGGTTTTACAATTGTGTACAAGGTTGTACAAGTGTGTACAAGGTTGTACAAGTGTGTACAAGGTTGTACAAGTGTGTACAAGGTTGTACAAGTGTGTACAACTTGTACAAGTGTGTACAAGCTTGTACAAGTGTGTACAAGGTTGTAAAAGTTTGAACAAGGTTGTACAAGTGTGTACAAGTTTGTACAAGTGTGTACAAGTTTGTACAAGGTTGTACAAATGTGTACAAGGGTGTACAAAAGTGTACAAGGGTGCACAAGTTTGAACAAAGGTGTACAAGTGTGTACAAGCTTGTACAAGTGTGTACAAGCTTGTACAAGTGTGTACAAGGGTGTACAGGTTTGTACAAGGTTGTACAAGTGTGTACAAGGGTGTACAAGTGTGTACAAGGTTGTACAAGTGTGTACAAGCTTGTACAAGTGTGTACAAGGGTGTACAAGTGTGTACAAGGTTGTACAAGTTTTTACATGGTTGTACAAGTGTGTACAAGGTTGTACAAGTGTGTACAAGGTTGTACAAGTGTGTACAAGGTTGTACAAGTGTGTACAAGGTTGTACAAGTGTGTACAAGGTTGTACAAGTGTGTACAAGGTTGTACAAGTGTGTACAAGGTTGTACAAGTGTGTACAAGGTTGTACAAGTGTGTACAAGTTGTACAAGTGTGTACAAGGTTGTACAAGTGTGTACAAGGTTGTACAAGTGTGTACAAGGTTGTAAAAGTGTGTACAAGGGTGTACAAGTGTGTACAAGGGTGTAAAATCGTGTACAAGGATGTACAAGTTTGTACAAGTTTGTACAAGGTTGTACAAGTGTGTACAAGGATGTACAAGTTTGTACAAGGGTGTACAAGTGTGTACGATAAATAAAAGTGTGTACAAGTGTGTACAAGGCTGTACAAGTGTGTACAAGGCTGTACAAGTGTGTACAAGTTTGTACAAGGGTGTACAAGGTTGTACAAGTGTGTACAAGGTTGTACAATTGTGTACAAGGCTGTACAATTTTGTACAAGGCTGTACAAGTGTGTACAAGGCTGTACAAGTGTGTACAAGGTTGTACAATTGTGTACAAGGCTGTACAATTGTGTACAAGGTTGTACAAGTGTGTACAAGGTTGTACAAGTGTGTACAAGGTTGTACAATTGTGTACAAGGCTGTACAAGTGTGTACAAGGTTGTACAAGTGTGTACAAGGTTGTACAAGTGTGTACAAGGTTGTACAATTGTGTGTCAGGTTGTACAAGTGTGTACAAGGTTGTACAAGTGTGTACAAGGGTGTACAATCGTGTACAAGGATGTACAAGTTTGTACAAGTTTGTACAAGTTTGTACAAGGTTGTACAAGTGTGTACAAGGATGTACAAGTTTGTACAAGGGAGTACAAGTTTGTACAAGATTGTACAAGTGTGTACTGGGTTGTACAAGTGTGTACAAGATTGTATAAGTTTGTACAAGGTTTTACAAGTGTGTACAAGGGTGTACAAGTGTGTACAAATGTGTACAAGTTTTACAAGGTTGTACAAGTGTGTACAAGGTTGTACAAGTTGTGTACAATGTTGTACATGTGTGTACAAGGGTGTACAAGTTTTTACAAGGCTGTACAAGTGTGTACAAGGTTGTACAAGGTTGTACAAGGCTGTACAAGTGTGTACAAGGTTGTACAAGTTTGTACAAGTGTGTACAAGGGTGTACAAGTTTTTACAAGGTTGTACAAGTGTGTACAAGGTTGTACAAGTGTGTACAAGGCTGTACAAGTGTGTACAAGGTTGTACAATTGTGTACAAGGCTGTACAAGTGTGTACAAGGTTGTACAAGTGTGTACAAGGCTGTACAATTGTGTACAAGGTTGTACAAGTGTGTACAAGGTTGTACAAGTGTGTACAAGGTTGTACAATTGTGTACAAGGCTGTACAAGTGTGTTCAAGGTTGTACAAGTGTGTACAAGGTTGTACAAGTGTGTACAAGGGTGTACAATTGTGTACAAGGATGTTCAAGTGTGTACAAGGTTGTACAAGTGTGTACAAGGATGTACAAGTTTGTACAAGGGCTGTACAAGTGTGAACGATGTGTAAAAGTTTGTACAAGGGTGTACAAGTTTGTACAAGTGTGTACAAGGTTGTACAATTGTGTACAAGGTTGTACAAGTGTGTACAAGGTTGTACAAGTGTGTACAAGGTTGTACAAGTGTGTACAAGGTTGTACAAGTGTGTACAAGGTTGTACAAGTGTGTACAAGGTTGTACAAGTGTGTACAAGGTTGTACAAGTGTGTACAAGGGTGTACAAGTGTGTACAAGGTTGTACAAGTTTTTACAAGGTTGTACAAGTGTGTACAAGGGTGTAAAATCGTGTACAAGGATGTACAAGTTTGTACAAGTGTGTACAAGGATGTACAAGTTTGTACAAGGGTGTACAAGTGTGTACGATAAGTAAAAGTGTGTACAAGGGTGTACAAGGTTGTACAAGTGTGTACAAGGTTGTACAATTGTGTACAAGGCTGTACAACTGTGTACAAGGTTGTACAATTGTGTACAAGGATGTACAAGTGTGTACAAGGTTGTACAAGTGTGTACAAGGTTGTACAAGTGTGTACAAGGATGTACAAGTTTGTACAAGGGTGTACAAGTGTGTACGATGTGTAAAAGTTTGTACAAGGGTGTACAAGGTTGTACAAGTGTGTACAAGGTTGTACAATTGTGTACAAGGCTGTACAATTTTGTACAAGGCTGTACAAGTGTGTACAAGGCTGTACAAGTGTGTACAAGGTTGTACAATTGTGTACAAGGCTGTACAATTGTGTACAAGGTTGTACAAGTGTGTACAAGGTTGTACAAGTGTGTACAAGGTTGTACAATTGTGTACAAGGCTGTACAAGTGTGTACAAGGTTGTACAAGTGTGTACAAGGTTGTACAAGTGTGTACAAGGTTGTACAATTGTGTGTCAGGTTGTACAAGTGTGTACAAGGTTGTACAAGTGTGTACAAGGGTGTACAATCGTGTACAAGGATGTACAAGTTTGTACAAGTTTGTACAAGTTTGTACAAGGTTGTACATGTGTGTACAAGGATGTACAAGTTTGTACAAGGGAGTACAAGTTTGTACAAGATTGTACAAGTGTGTACTGGGTTGTACAAGTGTGTACAAGATTGTATAAGTTTGTACAAGGTTGTACAAGTGTGTACAAGGGTGTACAAGTGTGTACAAATGTGTACAAGTTTTACAAGGTTGTACAAGTGTGTACAAGTTTGTACAAGTTGTGTACAAGGTTGTACATGTGTGTACAAGGGTGTACAAGTTTTTACAAGGCTGTACAAGTGTGTACAAGGTTGTACAAGGTTGTACAAGGCTGTACAAGTGTGTACAAGGTTGTACAAGGTTGTACAAGTGTGTACAAGGGTGTACAAGTTTTTACAAGGTTGTACAAGTGTGTACAAGGTTGTACAAGTGTGTACAAGGCTGTACAATTGTGTACAAGGTTGTACAAGTGTGTACAAGGTTGTACAAGTGTGTACAAGGTTGTACAATTGTGTACAAGGCTGTACAAGTGTGTACAAGGTTGTACAAGTGTGTACAAGGCTGTACAATTGTGTACAAGGTTGTACAATTGTGTACAAGGTTGTACAAGTGTGTACAAGGTTGTACAAGTGTGTACAAGGTTGTACAATTGTGTACAAGGCTGTACAAGTGTGTTCAAGGTTGTACAAGTGTGTACAAGGTTGTACAAGTGTGTACAAGGGTGTACAATTGTGTACAAGGATGTTCAAGTGTGTACAAGGTTGTACAAGTGTGTACAAGGATGTACAAGTTTGTACAAGGGCTGTACAAGTGTGTACGATGTGTAAAAGTTTGTACAAGGGTGTACAAGTTTGTACAAGTGTGTACAAGGTTGTACAATTGTGTACAAGGCTGTACAAGTGTTTACAAGGTTGTACAATTTTGTACAAGGCTGTACAAGTGTGTACAAGGTTGTACAAGTGTGTACAAGGCTGTACAATTGTGTACAAGGTTGTACAAGTGTGTACAAGGTTGTACAAGTGTGTACAAGGTTGTACAATTGTGTACAAGGCTGTACAAGTGTGTTCAAGGTTGTACAAGTGTGTACAAGGTTGTACAAGTGTGTACAAGGGTGTACAATTGTGTACAAGGATGTTCAAGTGTGTACAAGGTTGTACAAGTGTGTACAAGGATGTACAAGTTTGTACAAGGGCTGTACAAGTGTGTACGATGTGTAAAAGTTTGTACAAGGGTGTACAAGTTTGTACAAGTGTGTACAAGGTTGTACAATTGTGTACAAGGCTGTACAAGTGTTTACAAGGTTGTACAATTTTGTACAAGGCTGTACAAGTGTGTACAAGGTTGTAAAAGTGTGTACAAGGTTGTACAATTGTGTACAAGGTTGTACAAGTGTGTACAAGGTTGTACAAGTGTGTACAAGGGTGTACAAGTGTGTACGAGGTTGTACAAGTGTGTACAAGGTTGTACAAGTGTGTACAAGCTTTTACAAGTGTGTACAAGGGTGTACAAGTGTGTACAAGTTTGTACAAGTTTGTACAAGGTTGTACAAGTGTGTACAAGGTTATACAATTGTGTACAAGGTTGTACAAGTGTGTACAAGGTTGTACAAGTGTGTACAAGCTTTTACAAGTGTGTACAAGGGTGTACAAGTGTGTACAAGTTTGTACAAGTTTGTACAAGGTTGTACAAGTGTGTACAAGGTTGTACAAGTGTGTACAAGGTTGTACAAGTGTGTACAAGGTTGTACAAGTGTGTACAAGGTTGTACAAGTGTGTACAAGTTTTTAAATTGTGTACATGGGTGTACAATTGTGTACAAGGCTGTACAAGTGTGTACAAGGTTGTACAAGTGTGTACAAGGTTGTAACAGGGGGTACAAGTTTGTACAAGTGTGTACAAGGTTGTACAAGTGTGTACAAGGGTGTACAGGTTTGTACAATGTTGTACAAGTGTACAAGTTTGTACAAGGTTGTACAAGTGTGTACAAGGGTGTACAAGTGTGTACAAGGGTGCACAAGTGTGTACAAGGGTGTACAATCGTGTACAAGCTTGTACAAGTGTGTACAAGGGTGTACAGGTTTGTACAAGGTTGTACAAATGTGTACAAGGGTGTACAAATGTGTACAAGGATGAAAAGGTTGTACAAGTTTGTACAAGTTTGTACAAGGTTGTACAAGTGTGTACAAGGTTGTACAAGTGTGTACAAGGTTGTACAAGTGTGTACAACTTGTACAAGTGTGTACAAGCTTGTACAAGTGTGTACAAGCTTGTACAAGTGTGTAAAAGTGTGTACAAGGTTGTACAAGTGTGTACAAGGTTGTACAAGTTTGTACAAGGTTGTACAAGTGTGTACAAGTTTGTACAAGTGTGTACAAGCTTGTACAAGTGTGTACAAGGGTGTACAGGTTTGTACAAGGTTGTACAAGTGTGTACAAGGTTGTACAAGTGTGTACAAGGTTGTACAAGTGTGTACAAGGTTGTACAAGTGTGTACAAGGTTGTACAAGTGTGTACAAGGGTGTACAAGTGTGTACAAGGTTGTACAAGTTTTTACAAGGTTGTACAAGTGTGTACAAGGGTGTAAAATCGTGTACAAGGATGTACAAGTTTGTACAAGTGTGTACAAGGATGTACAAGTTTGTACAAGGGTGTACAAGTGTGTACGATAAGTAAAAGTGTGTACAAGGGTGTACAAGGTTGTACAAGTGTGTACAAGGTTGTACAATTGTGTACAAGGCTGTACAACTGTGTACAAGGTTGTACAAGTGTGTACAAGGTTGTACAATTATGTACAAGGCTGTACAACTGTGTACAAGGTTGTACAATTGTGTACAAGGATGTACAAGTGTGTACAAGGTTGTACAAGTGTGTACAAGGTTGTACAAGTGTGTACAAGGATGTACAAGTTTGTACAAGGGTGTACAAGTGTGTACGATGTGTAAAAGTTTGTACAAGGGTGTACAAGGTTGTACAAGTGTGTACAAGGTTGTACAATTGTGTACAAGGCTGTACAATTTTGTACAAGGCTGTACAAGTGTGTACAAGGCTGTACAAGTGTGTACAAGGTTGTACAATTGTGTACAAGGCTGTACAATTGTGTACAAGGTTGTACAAGTGTGTACAAGGTTGTACAAGTGTGTACAAGGTTGTACAATTGTGTACAAGGCTGTACAAGTGTGTACAAGGTTGTACAAGTGTGTACAAGGTTGTACAAGTGTGTACAAGGTTGTACAATTGTGTGTCAGGTTGTACAAGTGTGTACAAGGTTGTACAAGTGTGTACAAGGGTGTAAAATCGTGTACAAGGATGTACAAGTTTGTACAAGTGTGTACAAGGATGTACAAGTTTGTACAAGGGTGTACAAGTGTGTACGATAAGTAAAAGTGTGTACAAGGGTGTACAAGGTTGTACAAGTGTGTACAAGGTTGTACAATTGTGTACAAGGCTGTACAACTGTGTACAAGGTTGTACAATTGTGTACAAGGATGTACAAGTGTGTACAAGGTTGTACAAGTGTGTACAAGGTTGTACAAGTGTGTACAAGGATGTACAAGTTTGTACAAGGGTGTACAAGTGTGTACGATGTGTAAAAGTTTGTACAAGGGTGTACAAGGTTGTACAAGTGTGTACAAGGTTGTACAATTGTGTACAAGGCTGTACAATTTTGTACAAGGCTGTACAAGTGTGTACAAGGCTGTACAAGTGTGTACAAGGTTGTACAATTGTGTACAAGGCTGTACAATTGTGTACAAGGTTGTACAAGTGTGTACAAGGTTGTACAAGTGTGTACAAGGTTGTACAATTGTGTACAAGGCTGTACAAGTGTGTACAAGGTTGTACAAGTGTGTACAAGGTTGTACAAGTGTGTACAAGGTTGTACAATTGTGTGTCAGGTTGTACAAGTGTGTACAAGGTTGTACAAGTGTGTACAAGGGTGTACAATCGTGTACAAGGATGTACAAGTTTGTACAAGTTTGTACAAGTTTGTACAAGGTTGTACAAGTGTGTACAAGGATGTACAAGTTTGTACAAGGGAGTACAAGTTTGTACAAGATTGTACAAGTGTGTACTGGGTTGTACAAGTGTGTACAAGATTGTATAAGTTTGTACAAGGTTGTACAAGTGTGTACAAGGGTGTACAAGTGTGTACAAATGTGTACAAGTTTTACAAGGTTGTACAAGTGTGTACAAGTTTGTACAAGTTGTGTACAAGGTTGTACATGTGTGTACAAGGGTGTACAAGTTTTTACAAGGCTGTACAAGTGTGTACAAGGTTGTACAAGGTTGTACAAGGCTGTACAAGTGTGTACAAGGTTGTACAAGGTTGTACAAGTGTGTACAAGGGTGTACAAGTTTTTACAAGGTTGTACAAGTGTGTACAAGGTTGTACAAGTGTGTACAAGGCTGTACAATTGTGTACAAGGTTGTACAAGTGTGTACAAGGTTGTACAAGTGTGTACAAGGTTGTACAATTGTGTACAAGGCTGTACAAGTGTGTACAAGGTTGTACAAGTGTGTACAAGGCTGTACAATTGTGTACAAGGTTGTACAATTGTGTACAAGGTTGTACAAGTGTGTACAAGGTTGTACAAGTGTGTACAAGGTTGTACAATTGTGTACAAGGCTGTACAAGTGTGTTCAAGGTTGTACAAGTGTGTACAAGGTTGTACAAGTGTGTACAAGGGTGTACAATTGTGTACAAGGATGTTCAAGTGTGTACAAGGTTGTACAAGTGTGTACAAGGATGTACAAGTTTGTACAAGGGCTGTACAAGTGTGTACGATGTGTAAAAGTTTGTACAAGGGTGTACAAGTTTGTACAAGTGTGTACAAGGTTGTACAATTGTGTACAAGGCTGTACAAGTGTTTACAAGGTTGTACAATTTTGTACAAGGCTGTACAAGTGTGTACAAGGTTGTACAAGTGTGTACAAGGCTGTACAAGTGTGTACAAGGTTGTACAATTGTGTACAAGGCTGTACAAGTGTGTACAAGGTTGTACAAGTGTGTACAAGGTTGTAAAAGTGTGTACAAGGTTGTACAATTGTGTACAAGGTTGTACAAGTGTGTACAAGGTTGTACAAGTGTGTACAAGGGTGTACAAGTGTGTACAAGGTTGTACAAGTGTGTACAAGGTTGTACAAGTGTGTACAAGCTTTTACAAGTGTGTACAAGGGTGTACAAGTGTGTACAAGTTTGTACAAGTTTGTACAAGGTTGTACAAGTGTGTACAAGGTTATACAATTGTGTACAAGGTTGTACAAGTGTGTACAAGGTTGTACAAGTGTGTACAAGCTTTTACAAGTGTGTACAAGGGTGTACAAGTGTGTACAAGTTTGTACAAGTTTGTACAAGGTTGTACAAGTGTGTACAAGGTTGTACAAGTGTGTACAAGGTTGTACAAGTGTGTACAAGGTTGTACAAGTGTGTACAAGGTTGTACAAGTGTGTACAAGTTTTTAAATTGTGTACATGGGTGTACAATTGTGTACAAGGCTGTACAAGTGTGTACAAGGTTGTACAAGTGTGTACAAGGTTGTAACAGGGGGTACAAGTTTGTACAAGTGTGTACAAGGTTGTACAAGTGTGTACAAGGGTGTACAGGTTTGTACAATGTTGTACAAGTGTACAAGTTTGTACAAGGTTGTACAAGTGTGTACAAGGGTGTACAAGTGTGTACAAGGGTGCACAAGTGTGTACAAGGGTGTACAATCGTGTACAAGCTTGTACAAGTGTGTACAAGGGTGTACAGGTTTGTACAAGGTTGTACAAATGTGTACAAGGGTGTACAAATGTGTACAAGGATGAAAAGGTTGTACAAGTTTGTACAAGTTTGTACAAGGTTGTACAAGTGTGTACAAGGTTGTACAAGTGTGTACAAGGTTGTACAAGTGTGTACAACTTGTACAAGTGTGTACAAGCTTGTACAAGTGTGTACAAGCTTGTACAAGTGTGTACAAGTGTGTACAAGGTTGTACAAGTGTGTACAAGGTTGTACAAGTTTGTACAAGGTTGTACAAGTGTGTACAAGTTTGTACAAGTGTGTACAAGCTTGTACAAGTGTGTACAAGGGTGTACAGGTTTGTACAAGGTTGTACAAGTGTGTACAAGGTTGTACAAGTGTGTACAAGGTTGTACAAGTGTGTACAAGGTTGTACAAGTGTGTACAAGGGTGTACAAGTGTGTACAAGGTTGTACAAGTTTTTACAAGGTTGTACAAGTGTGTACAAGGGTGTAAAATCGTGTACAAGGATGTACAAGTTTGTACAAGTGTGTACAAGGATGTACAAGTTTGTACAAGGGTGTACAAGTGTGTACGATAAGTAAAAGTGTGTACAAGGGTGTACAAGGTTGTACAAGTGTGTACAAGGTTGTACAATTGTGTACAAGGCTGTACAACTGTGTACAAGGTTGTACAAGTGTGTACAAGGTTGTACAATTATGTACAAGGCTGTACAACTGTGTACAAGGTTGTACAATTGTGTACAAGGATGTACAAGTGTGTACAAGGTTGTACAAGTGTGTACGATGTGTAAAAGTTTGTACAAGGGTGTACAAGGTTGTACAAGTGTGTACAAGGTTGTACAATTGTGTACAAGGCTGTACAATTTTGTACAAGGCTGTACAAGTGTGTACAAGGCTGTACAAGTGTGTACAAGGTTGTACAATTGTGTACAAGGCTGTACAATTGTGTACAAGGTTGTACAAGTGTGTACAAGGTTGTACAAGTGTGTACAAGGTTGTACAATTGTGTACAAGGCTGTACAAGTGTGTACAAGGTTGTACAAGTGTGTACAAGGTTGTACAAGTGTGTACAAGGTTGTACAATTGTGTGTCAGGTTGTACAAGTGTGTACAAGGTTGTACAAGTGTGTACAAGGGTGTACAATCGTGTACAAGGATGTACAAGTTTGTACAAGTTTGTACAAGTTTGTACAAGGTTGTACAAGTGTGTACAAGGATGTACAAGTTTGTACAAGGGAGTACAAGTTTGTACAAGATTGTACAAGTGTGTACTGGGTTGTACAAGTGTGTACAAGATTGTATAAGTTTGTACAAGGTTGTACAAGTGTGTACAAGGGTGTACAAGTGTGTACAAATGTGTACAAGTTTTACAAGGTTGTACAAGTGTGTACAAGGTTGTACAAGTTGTGTACAAGGTTGTACATGTGTGTACAAGGGTGTACAAGTTTTTACAAGGCTGTACAAGTGTGTACAAGGTTGTACAAGGTTGTACAAGGCTGTACAAGTGTGTACAAGGTTGTACAAGGTTGTACAAGTGTGTACAAGGGTGTACAAGTTTTTACAAGGTTGTACAAGTGTGTACAAGGTTGTACAAGTGTGTACAAGGGTGTACAAGTTTTTACAAGGCTGTACAAGTGTGTACAAGGTTGTACAAGGTTGTACAAGGCTGTACAAGTGTGTACAAGGTTGTACAAGGTTGTACAAGTGTGTACAAGGGTGTACAAGTTTTTACAAGGTTGTACAAGTGTGTACAAGGTTGTACAAGTGTGTACAAGGCTGTACAAGTGTGTACAAGGTTGTACAAGTGTGTACAAGGCTGTACAATGTGTACAAGGTTGTACAAGTGTGTACAAGGTTGTACAAGTGTGTACAAGGTTGTACAATTGTGTACAAGGCTGTACAAGTGTGTTCAAGGTTGTACAAGTGTGTACAAGGTTGTACAAGTGTGTACAAGGGTGTACAATTGTGTACAAGGATGTAAAAGTGTGTACAAGGTTGTACAAGTGTGTACAAGGATGTACAAGTTTGTACAAGGGCTGTACAAGTGTGTACGATGTGTAAAAGTTTGTACAAGGGTGTACAAGTTTGTACAAGTGTGTACAAGGTTGTACAATTGTGTACAAGGCTGTACAAGTGTGTACAAGGTTGTACAATTTTGTACAAGGCTGTACAAGTGTGTACAAGGTTGTACAAGTGTGTACAAGGCTCTACAATTGTGTACAAGGTTGTACAAGTGTGTACAAGGTTGTACAAGTGTGTACAAGGTTGTACAATTGTGTACAAGGCTGTACAAGTGTGTACAAGGTTGTACAATTGTGTACAAGGCTGTACAAGTGTGTAAAAGGTTGTACAAGTGTGTACAAGGTTGTACAAGTGTGTACAAGGTTGTACAAGTATGTACAAGGTTGTACAAGTGTGTACAAGGTTGTACAAGTGTGTACGAGGTTGTACAATTGTGTACAAGGTTGTACAAGTGTGTACAAGGTTGTACAATTGTGTACAAGGCTGTACAAGTGTGTACAAGGTTGTACAAGGTTGTACAAGTGTGTACAAGGGTGTACAAGTTTTAACAAGGTTGTACAAGTGTGTACAAGGTTGTACAAGTGTGTACAAGGCTGTACAATTGTGTACAAGGTTGTACAAGTGTGTACAAGGTTGTACAAGTGTGTACAAGGTTGTACAATTGTGTACAAGGCTGTACAAGTGTGTACAAGGTTGTACAAGTGTGTACAAGGCTGTACAATTGTGTACAAGGTTGTACAAGTGTGTACAAGGTTGTACAAGTGTGTACAAGGTTGTACAATTGTGTACAAGACTGTACAAGTGTGTACAAAGTTGTGCAAGTGTGTACAAGGTTGTACAAGTGTGTACAAGGTTGTACAATTGTGTACAAGGTTGTACAAGTGTGTACAAGGTTGTACAAGTGTGTACAAGGGTGTACAATCGTGTACAAGGATGTACAAGTTTGTACAAGATTGTACAAGTGTGTACTGGGTTGTACACGTGTGTACAAGATTGTATAAGTTTGTACAAGGTTGTACAAGTGTGTACAAGGGTGTACAAGTGTGTACAAATGTGTACAAGTGTGTACAGGGGTGTACAAGTTTGTACAAGGGTGTACAAGTTTTACAAGGTTGTACAAGTGTGTACAAGGTTGTACAAGTTGTGTACTGGGTTGTACAAGTGTGTACAAGATTGTATAAGTTTGTACAAGGTTGTACAAGTGTGTACAAGGGTGTACAAGTGTGTACAAATGTGTACAAGTGTGTACAGGGGTGTACAAGTTTGTACAAGGGTGTACAAGTTTTACAAGGTTGTACAAGTGTGTACAAGGTTGTACAAGTTGTGTACAAGGTTATACATGTGTGTACAAGGGTGTACAAGTGTGTACAAGGTTGTACAAGTGTGTACAAGCTTGTACAAGTGTGTACAAGGGTGTACAAGTGTGTACAAGGTTGTACAAGTTTTCACAAGGTTGTACAAGTGTGTACAAGGCGGTAAAATCGTGTACAAGGATGTACAAGTTTGTACAAGTTTGTACAAGGTTGTACAAGTGTGTACAAGGATGTACAAGTTTGTACAAGGGTGTACAAGTGTGTACGATAAGTAAAAGTGTGTACAAGGGTGTACAAGGTTGTACAAGTGTGTACAAGGTTGTACAATTGTGTACAAGGCTGTACAAGTGTGTACAAGGTTGTACAATTGTGTACAAGGCTGTACAAGTGTGTACAAGATTGTACAAGTGTTTACAAGGTTGTACAAGTGTGTACAAGGATGTACAAGTTTGTACAAGGATGTACAAGTGTGTACGATGTGTAAAAGTTTGTACAAGGGTGTACAAGGTTGTTCAAGTGTGTACAAGGTTGTACAATTGTGTACAAGGCTGTACAAGTGTGTACAAGGTTTTACAATTTTGTACAAGGCTGTACAAGTGTGTACAAGGTTGTACAAGTGTGTACAAGGCTGTACAATTGTGTACAAGGTTGTACAAGTGTGTACAAGGTTGTACAAGTGTGTACAAGGTTGTACAATTGTGTACAAGGCTGTACAAGTGTGTACAAGGTTGTACAAGTGTTTACAAGGTTGTACAAGTGTGTACAAGGTTGTACAAGTGTTTACAAGGTTGTACAAGTGTGTACAAGGTTGTACAAGTGTGTACAAGGTTGTACAAGTGTGTACAAGGTTGTACAATTGTGTATCAGGTTGTACAAGTGTGTACAAGGTTGTACAAGTGTGTACAAGGTTGTACTATCGTGTACAAGGATGTACAAGTTTGTACAAGTTTGTACAAGTTTGTACAAGTTTGTACAAGGTTTTACAAGTGTGTACAAGGATGTACAAGTTTGTACAAGGGTGCACAAGTGTGTACAAGGGTGTACAACTTGTACCTTGTACACACTTGTACAGCCTTGTACACAATTGTACAACCTTGTACACAGTTGTACAGCCTTGTACACAATTGTACAACCTTGTACACACTTGTACAACCTTGTACACCCTTGTACACACTTTTACTTATCGTAAACACTTGTACACCCTTGTACAAACTTGTACATCCTTGTACACACTTGTACAACCTTGTACAAACTTGTACAAACTTGTACATCCTTGTACACGATTTTACATCCTTGTACACACTTGTACAACCTTGTAAAAACTTGTACAACCTTGTACACATTTGTACACCCTTGTACACACTTGTAAAACCTTGTACACACTTGTACAACCTTGTACACACTTGTACAACCTTGTACACACTTGTACAACCTTGTACACACTTGTACAACCTTGTACACACTTGTACAACCTTGTACACACTTGTACAACCTTGTACACACTTGTACAACCTTGTACACACTTGTAAAACCTTGTACACTCTTGTACAACCTTGTACACACTTGTACAACCTTGTACACACTTGTACAACCTTGTACAACCTTGTACACACTTGTACAACCATGTAAAAACTTGTACAACCTTGTACACACTTGTACACCCTTGTACACACTTGTACAAGCTTGTACACACTTGTACAACCTTGTACACACTTGTACACCCTTGTACACACTTGTACAAGCTTGTACACACTTGTACAACCTTGTACACACTTGTACACCCTTGTACACACTTGTACAACCTTGTACAAACCTGTACACCCTTGTACACACTTGTACATGCTTGTACACACTTGTACAAGCTTGTATACACTTGTACACCTTTGTTCAAACTTGTGCACCCTTGTACACTTTTGTACACCCTTGTACACATTTGTACAACCTTGTACAAACTTGTACACACTTGTACAAACTTGTACACACTT